>NW_022989759.1:0-120000 GCF_902827175.1 Gymnodraco acuticeps | reverse complement strand
CTTTCGCGCCTCCCTCCTCCTGGTGTGTGGAAATGTTGGTAGGTAAGATATTACTGTCTATCATGTCCTACATATAAATGTTCACGTTTTTTGAGGTTCATCACAAGACTTGTTGTCTGCTTGCTTCACTGTTAGACAAGGAATGTAAGTTTGTTCTCATCTATTACTCACTGGAAGTCGGTCACTGATGCTAGATAGCTGTAGCTAACATAGGAGCTAAGAGTAAAGCACTATGATGTTTAGCTCCATATTGTTAATAATTGTTATTACAGCAATAATGTGCATGTTGACGGCATGCCGTCTGAAATGAGTTAAGCGTCACGGCGACAGATGTATATTAATGTAAGTTAACCAGCCAAGTTGTGTTTCACGTTAGCATCGTGCATGCTTAGCAGAGAAGGCTATTGTTTGCTAGCTAAGTACTAACAAGAACAGCGCGCGGAAGGCGGCATTCGTTTAAATCAACCTTTGAAGTTGGTCGTCCTCTATATAAGGTGTGTTTGTCCAATGTTATTTTCCACACAGTATCCAATGGTGATGCACACTGCAAACATCAGTAGCCGTTTATTAAATAACATGTCAGTTCAAGTAATATGACGAACTCTGACCCGGTTGAGTAGTATTGAGTACAGTAACGGTTTGCGGGGGACACATTAAAATGATGCACAAGGCTAACTAAGTTGAAGCTAGCTTGTAGCATCGCTCTTAGTCTATCTAACGTCGGCCGTCAGTTTCCTCGTGTGTCTGTATTCATATGAGCGTGCATGAAACGATAAATACTGATACAACTATCTTGCGACTATCTCTTAGTGAAAAATAACCATCGTATATTCAGCCAAGCCACAGTAATAATGATTTATGATTAATTTGTCTTTTTTGAGGTATAGCTGCAGCAATAGCCTATAGACTTATGTTTACATTAAGCTTACTGTATATTATCGCGAGGACTGGAGAGATTACCACGGAGCAGAGCCAAAGCTCATTGTTATATATTTTAGGATTTGTCTACATATAAATGTTTAATTGTGTTATTTTGTTGGTAATGTTCAGTGTAAGAAATGTGAATATAAGTGTAACATCCTCAGAGACAGCACCTAAGTCCTATGCATTTTAAATCCTGCAGACAATTTGGAGTGGAGGTGGTGACCCTCAGCCCACGTGTCAGTGTCTTCAAGGAGAGATGGCCTGGTTTATTCAATGAGGCTCAGGTGAGAACGTTACGTTTATTTGTTTCCATTTCAACTCACTGTTGTGAGTAATGAGTGTTGTCCCCTATGCTCTTTATTAGATCAAGGAGGAGTTCCGACACATAACAACTCTTTCACTGGAAGAGACTTTGATGCTGAAACTGGATGGGTACACTAAGTCGCTCCAGCTGATGCGTGCCAAAGGAGGAGATGCTGGCTCCAGGATGCGCCCTCTTCTGAGCGCAATTGATGAGGTACATTTATTTAAATGTTTCATTCAAGAATATGAAAATGCAGAAATAAGTCTTCTCACTAAAATGCATTTCCTCACAGCCCCAGAGTATAGAAAAAAGAAGGGATGCAGTGGCCAGGTGCCTGATTGAAGACCTTGAGGAACGCCAAGAAGACCTTTTTCACGACAGCCAGGTATGTCATTAAAGACTGATCACTTCAAGATTTTAACGGAGTTATTTCGGAGGTTGCTCTGATACCATTGTTTAATTTCTGTGATTAACCACTCTGACACCTAACAAATAAATATGCAATTTATTGCTGTAAATCTCTAAACATCTTATTGTTTTTATAAATGGTTTAGCAGGAAAATTATTTAGGGATAATGTACTGATGTGCTTAGCTACTTAACATATACAACTACCAAAAAACAAAAACCTTCTTTTGGTGTTAAAGTGAAATAAGATAAATAAAATCATGCACTGAAAAGTTATGTTCATGGGAAAGAATCATCAATCAATCAATTTAATGCCATTGATTAGATCGATGGGCAATTTGACTGGGCCTGACATTTTTTATATAAGTTAGAAATCTTGTTTTATTTTTAATCGCTGCCACACATTTTTACAAATCATTAAAAAAAAGTCAATCCCTGGTT
Organism: Gymnodraco acuticeps; assembly: GCF_902827175.1. Taxonomy (NCBI): domain Eukaryota; kingdom Metazoa; phylum Chordata; class Actinopteri; order Perciformes; family Bathydraconidae; genus Gymnodraco; species Gymnodraco acuticeps. The sequence continues at coordinate 117,924 of NW_022989759.1, read as the reverse complement.
TTATTGATTAGGCTTAATGCTAGACCACAAAGCCTATATTGTATAATAGCTTCTTGTTAATATGCCTAATTTAAAGTGAATATGCTTTTCTTTCTTTCTTTTCAACATGGAGGACGAGCATGACAACGTCGTGGACCAAACTATGAAGGTGCTTGTGATCCATGATGCCAGGGACAGGACCAGCAGATGTGTCTATTGTCATAGAGGGAGACAGAGTTTTGTGCGGAAACCAAACAAAGGCATGTGCACTGTTGATGGGATTCATCTCTACGCCCTCAACCTGGAATACCCCAACAAGCTCAAATACACATTTAAGGTATTCTAAAAACAGTTTTTGGAGCTTGATGGAGCCAAGCTGCTCAAACAGGTCCAGAGCCGCAAATAAACAATTTGTTCTCAAGTGGATGTTGACTTGTTTTAGTGCCGAGTGACACAAACACAAAATAATGTGATGTGGAATGTAATGGATGTGGAGAAACCTTGTTCTGTTAAAAGTGTACTGTTTACTGGCACGTAAAGGTTTTAATAGTTGAGTAAATTGCACTTGGAAGATTATGTTAAAAATGTTTACAATTTCCATGCACTTTACTGTTAAAACAATGTGATTGTGACTATTTTGGAGATTCTGCTCAGTGTTAACAATTGAAATGCACTTAACTGTTTAAATAATCTCAATGTAACCATATTGCACTTATACATTTGGTCAATAAAAAAAACATGATCAATAAAATCTTGTGTGGCAATATATTGTTTACTGGTAACCTTACTAATAAAGTAATTAATGTGTAATATGGATCAATTATTAAGTAAATAGCTGCCTACGATTAGGAGTAAATATTACTCATTTATAAGTAATACGTTTTAAGTAATTGAGTTAGATTTTACTTAATTTCTTAAAGTAAGTCTTAAATATTAAATATTAGTAACCTTTACCCAGCTGCCTATGATTGAGAGTAAATATTACTCATTTATATATAATATGTTTTATTAAGTAATTGAGTTAGATTTTACTTAATTTCTTAAAGTAAATCTTATATATTAAATATTAGTAATGTAGAGGAAACTTCTGTGTAGCTATGCAGTGGGAGTCACCGACTCAGGAAGGAGACACGGGAAGAGCAGTAGCTTTGATGTCAAACACATGATGGTTTATTTGGAGTTAACGGCGGCCGGAGGATTCACATCACAAGTCCAAGAGTCAGAGGTTCTGACTTCACGGTAGAGTTGCCACGTCAATTCTGAAGAACTCTACCCCAGACCCATGTATTTAGCTAGTTCAGAGAGCATCATCAACATGCTGCATAACAAGATAGAATGATAACACCTCTATCAGCTGACGCCAACAGGCAGGAACAGGGAGACAAAACACTGAGAGCACAGCAGCCAAGGTTACAGGTGCCTGTGCTCAGTCAGGACAGTTTGAACTGATACACTGGGTCAAAGTTATGGGCCTTGGAAAATATTCCACAACAAGTAACCTTTACCCAAAAACATTGGGTAACATCTACTCAAAAGAAGTGTGTGCAAATTGTTACCCCCATTTTATTGAGTAGATCTTATAGGTTGGTTTTTACAGTGTGGGTTTCGCAACATGTTCTATGTCAGTGGTTCCCAACGCCCCCCTAGGGGGGGATCCAAAAATCGCAGGGGGTGCGCCAGGCCTCAGATGATTTGAGGCCTAATATCATATTTAGACTTGTATTTTATTTTTTTTACATAATAATTGTTACACAATACATGATTGTCGCTTAAAGCCTTGTCTCTACATTACAATACACTATAACAAATAATTGATTAATTCATTTTAATAAAAATTCAAATTAGTAGCATAAAAAGACAGAAATGCATAATTCTTTCTAGAAATGTTTCTTCTGCGCGTAAAGTGTCCAAACCGGGCTTTTCTGGATAAGCGCATTTTTAAAACATAGTCATTGTCCATGCCGGTTTCAGTTGGATTATTTGTCACAGTTGCTCCGATCAGATCGGTCTCCTCCATTTCGTAGATTATTTACGACTTTTGAATCCACATAAACACATCGGCAAAATCCGGCTTACTTTGAGCATGTGTTTTAAACAGTTTAATCCCTTTGTGAATTGTTTCTATTTGCGCCGTCCTTTCATTTCTTCATACAGCGGGAATCCAAATGAATTAATCCTGAGTCCAATAACCATCAAAGTCACTCCAATAGTGCTCCTTGATTACGCTTTCTTCCTCCTTTAAGCCCCTGTCACACTGTCCCGAGATTGACACAACCGATGGACACATGATAAAGGAAATGTTCAAATTCGGCTCTGATCGTAACAACATCGGGCCATTCGTGAGGGCATCTTAAGCCATCGTATGACCGCCGGTGGAGTTTCTCAGGCTCCGGCAGCAACTTCATGAGCGGCAACTTCGTAAGGCACTCGTGAGGGCATCTTGTCGAATCGTGTCATCTTCGTGTTATCATCGGTGCCATCGGGCATTCGCCCTCACTCTGATCGGGGCGAATGCCCGATGGCACCGATGATAACAAGATGCCCTCACGATGGCCTTACGAAGGGCAAAATTGACACACAAATTCAACACGAAAATGAACCTTCTCAAGGTCCTTCTGCAATTTTTTGGCATGCCAAAGATTTTCCCACCGCTTACGAAGTTGCTGCCGGAGCCTGAGAAACTCCACCGGCGGTCATACGAAGGCTTAAGATGCCCTCACGAATGGCCCGATGTTGCTACGATCACAGCCGAATTTGAACATTTCCTTTATCGTGTGTCCATCGGGTTGTTTTATTGCACAACAAAATCATGTAAACATATTATGTAAATAACCCAATTTGGGTTCTGTGAAACTGAAAAGGATATAATATATTATTTTGAAGTAGAGTTGACAGGAAGTTGTTGTTGCTATGGAAACAACATTACGGAGAAAACGTAATATTTTCTACATATAAAGACGGATAAAGTAAATAAAGTCTGAAGATATTAGTACAGTATCATAGTACTTTAACATAATTGTTTTTGGTACTTTCATTGCAGTTGTATGTCTTAAATGTAATGTAAATGTTGCCTTTGTGTGTGGTTCGGGGCCATCTTCGTGCGAAATTCACAATTTCATATTTGTGTGTCCATCGGGTGTCAATTTCGGGACAGTGTGACAAGGGCTTTAACAAAATACTTCACATTCATCCAGTTTGTGACAGTAGTTGTAGTATTTTTGAGACTTTTAGACTTTAATTACCGCTATGCGCCCCCCCCCCCCCTTGTGTGTGTGTGTGGGGGAGGGGCGCAACTTCCAACATTAGTCATTTGGGAGGGCTCTCGGGGAAAAAGGTTGGGAACCCCTGTTCTATGGCACGTCTCTACTGGGAATTGTAGTTTTAAAAGATGTTTTCGTTTTTCCCACAATTAGAAGTTGCCAGTATTAAACTGTGTACAGCACTGGAGGTTTAGGGGATGGGAAACACATTGGTGTGTCCATAATGGGCAGCATTTATATACCCACATGGAGTATATATTAATGCTGCCCATTATGGACACAAGCGATTTTCACCCATTTATTAATTACATGTTTTACATTTTTGTTGTGTTTTACACGGCTCGTTGTTACTTTGTAATTCTACTCCACTACAATTCAGAGGTTAACCTGGTATTTTTACTCCACTACACTTATTGTAGTTACTTTGCAGATTCTGATTATTGATGTGAAATATAAACAACCCTTAAATCAGACTTTAGTTACACCTGAGTAAAATTCAGGTAAGGTGATTGTCAAGTGCCAACAATCAGGAGAGATATTTGATAGTTGGTGCTTGAGAAGACATTTATGTTTAGACAAACATTTATCTGCAGATCTCTATAAAGCATATTCATTAATCGTTATTCTCTACTAATAGTTAATTAAAAACTATATATAATTGCTATTTTGCACATCCCTTTCAAGATTTCAAGATTTTCTAAAGTTTATTGACATATCATATACACAACTACGGTGTAGTTATGCAATGAATGAAACACTTGGGTCACAGGTTCCTCAACAGTGCATTACAATACATCTATCAATATGTGTGTACCTCCACCATTAAACTGTCATATTCTGCACATTTCTTATACTATCTACATACATAAGAGTATAATTCATATGTATAATATCAGTTAAAATAAGTGCTTCAACATAGTTAACATTGCAGGAAAGCAATATGTTAGACGTTAAGTACTTTGTCAGGCTTAATATTTATTTGTTGATACCCCCAAAGCTTTTTCCTTATTTAAAAGAAGACCTTAATCTAAAGTATTCTTTAATGTTTAAATAAAAGTTAATTCGTTTTTCTGTTTTGCACCTCCTCCTATTAATATCTTTGTACATGCTGCACTAAACTGTTTTATTGTAGAGATCACTTATAGTATCTTCTTGATTTTTTATATTCTTTATTTCTACCATTGACCTTCTACTTTCCCCCTATGAAAGTATGTACTCTTAATATTTGTTTCATCAAATAACATTATTCAACAAAAATAACATTATTCAACAAAGATAATTCAATAACGTGCTTTAACCACTAGGCGGTGCACACAAGGTACACACAGCCATAATAATAATAACTTTGTATCATTAGTGTAGGACACTTCCATCATCCGAAGATGTGTAGTTTTATTCATGTTTTTACATAATTGTACAGGATATTGCTATATACTATTTCTCATGTTTTACTTCTACACATTAATATCTGATATGTAAAACAGACAGACAGAAAGGTATATCCGTCATTTAATGGTAAGCTATTGAAATTCTGAATCCATAGATGTGTCTCCCATTGCCCAAATCCCCTGACTATTCGCTCAACTCAGTATTTACATTCTTATATTCAAAGAAAATCAGTAAGTCCTTTTCTATCAGCTGTGCACCGTTATGGTGTAAATACAGCCTATCTACCAATTGGATCAAATATAAAAGTCAGCCGAATTAGTGTTGATACTGCAAGGAGACGTATTGTGTGAAAAGAAATTGAAGATGTTGTTTAATTGCTGATATATTTATGATCCACGTCACGTATACAGTTTCGGTGGCATTTCTTCCAGTTTGTCTAGAAGTCTTCTCATCAGGGCTCTATAAATAGAGAACTATGGCAGATATGTAATATTTAATGCAGCCGAACCGTGTATTACAATGCCCTTATGTGATGACTTCCAAAGAGAAAAGCAAGCACACTCGGAATAAAGTATTATTTTCTTTTTTTAAATGTTTTTCGGATAACACCATATCCCGACGTGCATTACGGCTAAACAATCCAATCACCAAGCTTCTAGCTGAGGATCTTGGGTAATCAGTTCAGTGGGTTTGAGGTGTGTATCGCAATGATGCTCGAAATGTCCCTTATACTGTAGGCCTACGTCTGTTTCTGGTGACTTTATTTTGAAATTCAGTTCCTGAGGAACAATAATCGTGGCTTGATATTGAGTAAGAACATGTTTTTATGGACCACACAGCTTCCGGTCTACCAAGACCCGACCGGACAAAACGTGGCGTATCATATGCACCAAAATCAGACTTCTGCGTATCTATTGCACGCATTTCCAATGTGTAAAGTCGTGTCATTTGTACGCAGACTGAAGAGAGTGGGTTGGACACATGGTTAGTGTGGTGAGGCCTGGAGCTGCAAACCAGGATTCTTCTTGTTATGTATATGTGTAGAGGGTTCAATCAGAACACACGTTCTAACAAATGCTGATGTGAGATGACACTGTGTCAGAGTTTATCCAAGCTGTAGCCTAAAAACAATCCATGCAATGCAGTGAAAGCAGACCATCAACTCCATCTCTGTGTTGGTGGTACATCTCAAAGCAGTGCTGACCACAGGCTCAGCAGATTTGATTACACCACATGGTTGAATACTCAATTCTGATTGGTACATTTGAACAATAAGCGGCCTGCACTTTTTCGATAGCTGACCACTGCTAAGGTCGCTCTGATTAAGGCTCCATGTGCAGTCAGAAAACAGCATTGAATGCTTGGCAGCCGATAATTCATTATTTTAATATACAAATGGAAATTCATTTGTATATTTGTGGAGAGCATGAAACTTTGTGTTCATGATGGCTAAATTATCCCTAGTAAAGAAAATATAAAGTAAACAAGAGCAAAAGAAGGAAAGAAGTTAAGAGACAGAGGGTGTTTCTCAATGTCGAGGAAGGCTCCTCCAGGTCCACTATTTCAAGGATGCTACGTCATCGAGTCCCGCCGAAGGACTGTTCCAATGTCCAGGATCCTTGGAATTCTACCGAGGCCGGCGTCCTTTGTAGCGGGAAATTTCGAGGCTGCACATGTGTATCCTCCGCGGTCTTAAAATCCCCACAATGCTTTGCGCACGGACCAATTTCCCAAATCTTTGGCGGAAATCGCGCTCCATTTAAGGCGCATATGACGCACACCTGTTAGCCTGTTCCAACATTCTTCGTTTTCCGAGGCTAGGAAGGATTCTTGCCTCGCTTCTGAAGGACCTGACTCGGAAGACAAGTCCTACCAAGGAAGCGTCCTCGACATTGAGAAACACCCAGCCAGCTGGATGACAGAAACCAAGAGAAGAAGACAAACAGGAAGTAAACACTAAAGGGAACAGCAGAAGAAGACAGACAGGAAGTAAACACTAAAGGGAACAGCAGAAGAAGACAGACAGGAAGTGAACACTAAAGGGAACAGCAGAAGAAGACAGACAGAGGTTGCAGTCGAATTGTCCAAAAATCCGCCCCTATCGTCTATTCCTATTGTCTATCCCTTGACCCCTGAGTGAAACGTCACGGGGTTAAGGGATAGTGGATAGGAGAATTCAAAAGGACTTAGGAGAAGAGACTGCGGTACTTTAGAGAATCCGACTGCACTTTCACTATCCGACGTGTTTATGATGCGCCAGCGGACGTCATGAATGTGCGTCTGCTGCTGCTGTGTGGAAACTATGGAAACTACAGTTTTCTATACAGCGGACTACAACATGGATGTTCAATAAGAACGAGGGACTACTGTAAACTCATCTAGAGACTCTGCACCGTGCTCTGATGCTGTTGCTTTATGCTTTATGAACGTGGACAACAGAGAAACATATTCTTCAGGACCAAAGTTGGAATTGAAATAAAAAAGTGAAGTGAAACTTATGCTTGTCACCTTCCGGTCCACACGTATTAATCCACATGAATCCCAATAAGTATGATTGTATGAAAAGATCCTACAATAAATACAAATGTATTTATTATAAACGTTAGTCCTTAACATCTATCACTGTGTACATCACCATTCAAACATCTTTTAAAAGTTGAACAAACCACACAGCTCAGTAAAGACTGTGAAATGTTGACTTTATTTGATCATTTCAGTAAAAAAGTAACGTTCATATTTCTTTTTTTGATTATTATAGTGTGAACGTTCAAAACAAAGCACTTTGGCAACTTACCACATACGTTCACTTAATAAGCACCGTAACTTTCATGATATAATTTCTCGGTCATAATCGGTTGTTTCCGTGAACGGCCGAATGTTGTGTGACGGTAAATGCTGCGGCTGCAAGGCATTGTGGGGCAGCATTTTCTCCTCTCCTTTCTTCAAGGGAGGTCCAGTGGTTCCTAAGCTAAAGGAGGTTATAAAGGAAGTTTGAAACCTCCTTTCCTATCATCTAGAGAATTCGAACGGCTCTTATCATGGCTGCCACTGAGGGACTTCTGGGTCATTTCACTCCGTTAGGAAGGTTCCTAAGCTAAATGGTCTATTCGACTGCAGCCAGGAAGTAAAAACCAAAGGGAACAGCAGAAGAAGACAGACAGGAAGTAAATACTAAAGGGAACAGCAGAAGAAGACAGACAGGAAGTCAACACTAAAGGGAACACGGTATGGGCTCTGCAGTGTTTGAAGACTGGTTCATGGCAGAGAAAATGTCAACAGAGTTAGACAGTTACAGAAAACGTTGATTAGTTTGCTATCATTTTAACTTACTGTCACCGCAGTTCAGCTTATTATCTTTTCATAGCGAAAGTTGTACGATAATTGTTAAATAAAAAAAAATCATGTTGAAGTCATTATGTTTTGTCAGAATATTTATGTATTTAGAAAGAAGCTGTGTAATAAGTGGGATTGTACAGGGTAAGCAGAGGGGTTTGATCCCCCCGAAGGCTCAACCCAGTCTCACGGCATTTCGTGTAATAGTCACAACATTTAATCTATTGATTCGTGTTCACCAACACGATTTTCACCTTTTTTCGTGTCACACAGAACGCTTTTAAAAGCAATGTATTTCTATTGGTAGTATGTTTCGTGCCTGCAGCACGTCTTTTTGTCCGTTCGGGTCTTGGAAGACCGGAAGCTGTCTGGTTCATAAAAACATGTTCTTTATATATACAGTCTATGGTTCTTACTCAATATCAAGCCACGATTATTGTTTTTATTTTAAATCGTATAATGTCTGACTTTTTTTGCCGTCAGTGAGGAAAAGAAATGGGGCTCAGAACCTCAGGATACTGAAATCTGTATTTTTTGTAATCTTTTTTTCCTTCTAATTTGTTATTCTTTTCTAAATAACACACTCGCCAATAACACACAATTATCCTTGTTTTTATTTATTTGTTTAATTCCATAATCTCTGGCTTTTTTGGCGTCCGTCAGGAACTGAATTTCAAAATAAAATAACCGGAAACAGATACACAGCCATTGAACTGATTACCCAAGATCCTCAGCTATGGTTTAAGCTCGGTGATTGGATTGTTTAGCCGCAATGCACGTTGGGATATGGTGTTTATCCGATATGTCATCACATAACGGCATTGTAATACACGGTTCGGCTGTATTAAATATTACATATCTGCCGTAGTTCGCTATTTATAGAGCCCTGATGAGAAGACTTCTAGACAAACAGGAAGAACTGCCGCCAAAACTGAAAACATGACGTGGATCATAAATATATCAGCAATTAAATAACATCTTCAATTTCTCTTCACACAATACGTCTCCTTGCAGCATCAATACTAATTCGGTTGACTTTTATATTTGATCCAATTCGTAGATAGGTTATATTTACCCCATAACGGTGCACAGCTGATAGAAAGGGACTTGTAGTTTTTAAAGATATTACTGATTTTCTTTGAATATAAGAATGTAAATACTGAGTTGAGAGAATAGTCAGGGGATTTGGGTGATGGGAGACACATCCATGGAATCAGAATTTCAATAGCTTACCATTAAATGACGGATATACCTTTCTGTCTGTCTGTTTTACAAATCAGGTATTAATGTGTAGAAGTAAAACATGTGAAATAATATAGCAATATCCTGTAAAATTATGTGAAAACATGAATAAAACTACACATCTTCAGATGTTATACATACACTAATAATAAAAAGTTATTATGGCTGTGTGTACCTTGTGTGCACCGCCTAGTGGTTAAAGCAAGTTATTGAATTATTTTTGTTGAATAATGTTATTTTTGTTGAATAATGTTATTTGATGAAAAAAATATTAAGAGTACATACTTTCATAGGGGGAAAGTAGAAGGTCAATGATAGAAATATAGAATATAAAAAATCAAGAAGATACTGTAAGTGATCTCTACAATAAAACCGTTAAGTGCAGGATGCACAAAGATATTAATAGGAGGATGTGCAAAACAGAAAAACGAATGAACCTTTATTTAAACATTAAATAATACTTTAGATTAAAGGTGGGGTAGGTCATTTTGGAGAAACTCGCTCGAGTGCGCTAGAATTTGAAAATACACAGCCGGAACAAATCTGCCACTTCCTCACAGAGCCCCTCCTCCAACACACACGAACGCGCACATGACCAATGAGGGCACGAGATAAGTTTGTGCACAGATGGAAGGCTGACAGGCAGGTAGGCCATCCAGTCACTTTAGCCGGGCTGGCTAAAATGATTGGTCGTGCTTTTTACAGCGCTACGGCTTCCACAGATGACATTTTTGTCAAAGCACTTCAGATATTCATTGCTATCGGGATGTTAAGAGCATTCCATGGAATATAACAAAAAGTGTATCTCGAGCCGGTTTCTCAAACTTACCTACCCCACCTTTAAAGGTCCCATGTCATGCTTTTCCGGTTATTACCCGTCCCCTTGTGTGTTATGAAGGTTTTTATGCATGTAAACGTTGTGCAGAGTCAAAAACCCTCAAAGTACACCCTGTAGTGAGTAAAACTCTAACACAGAAAATACCTCCCCAAAACGCCTCCTTGGAGATTTCTCATTTTCCAATGTTTTCTTCCTGGGTATCGTGACGTAGGGATACACAGTAGCCACGCCCAGAGCTATGGCCGCACCCTCTGCCAGCAGAACATATATACTGTTGGAAGCTCAGGTTCAGTTCAAAACTGTATCCAGTCATGCCAACGAGGGTCTGTTTCCTGTCTTGTGAGGGGAAATCTTCAATGTATGCCTTACCGAGGGCAGAACCACAACGAAGTCAGTGGTTGACATTTCTTGTTAACACTGTTCCTTCAGATGTTCGAGCCGGTATTGTACTGTGTGCGCGGCATTTCACGGACCAAAGCTTCGCAAACATTGCAGCGATTCATGCCGGATATGCACAGCGTAGGGCACTGAAGGACGTTGCTGTTCCTACTTTGTTTGGACCAGCGGGAGATTCGGGTACACAACCTGCAAGTATGCATTGTTGTTTGTGTATTTATGATGTTTAAAACAAACAAGGTATCTACCACGACTGGTTAAATGGGTAAACGTTTTTCTGGCTGCTAAGCCATTGACACAGTGCTAACTGGGCTAACTAAGTTGCTAGCGTTTCCATATATCAACTTCAATGTCAGCAGATGGCCTTACATGTATCTCATAGCAGGAGAATGTCTGCATTCACACACGAAATACTCAGTATACTCCGGGTGATTTACCGTACGGTCAGTCGCAAAACTTAATTACATTATAGTTGGCGTACCTAGCGTGTATGCTACCGAACTATACAAGAAGACTACCAAGAGCTAGACATGCTAGGGAAAACATTGTTTTTATGCCAGCTACAATGAATGACCGAACCTAGCAGACTACCCGTCTAAGATTGCAATTGTAAACATGTTCTTGCTAGCCTAATATGAACCACTAGCTGTTGTTCGTAGTAGGTTGGCATATTACACTGAACAACTAGCAAACGTAGGTTAGCATATTAATCTAGCTGGCAAGCTAACAAACCTAAAACAACTAAGTTTCTCTAATATTTTGTGATTTGCATTTGATTTCGTCCAGCCAGATCAGGAAACTCCTGGCGTATCCGTCCGACAACACATGACAGGAAGACCACTCTGATGCCTCGTCCTAAAAAGCTCCGGCACCAGCTTACAAAGCTGCGATAGGCAAGATGCCGAAAACGCCTATAAGGGGAGGAATGGATGATATATATACAGTATGCAGTGTATATATGTATATTTACTAGGGATGCATATATCGGTCCGATATTAGGAAAAAAAAGAAAAAAATACTGCGGTGTGGGTGGATTGGGATGAGGGGCGCTTGTTTTTCACTCGGCTCCTCCCGTTTTGCCAGTACTGTGGTATTAGTGGTTTAGGAAGAGGGGAGTTTTTCACAAATCCAGCGCTCCCTAACTCATGCCTGGCTGTGACGTAAATGGTGTGCGGCCGTGAAGCCAGGACAGTAAACAAACATGTCGTCGGTGGTATGGGCGTTGGAGCTTTGTGCAACTTAAGGCATATGCTCGAACCGGAGCTGCCTGGACGCTGCAATCATGTTGCGCACTATCCGTGCTGAGTGTGCTGACTTTTCGTACAATGTCCCACTGTCTGGCTTCCTGCATAAAGTCAAGTGCTCGGCGCAGTTGTGGCGAAATGTCGCTCCTCTGTTTTCATTTAAACAGCTCCGTATATCCGTTAGCGCAGCTAGCTAGCACTAGATGCTAACAACAACAATGCACGTAAGGTCTCTCTCTCGCTCGCTCGGGCCACACATACACACACCCTCCCGGTCCTCCAGATGGCCAGTCGGTGCCTGCCGGTGAGCGTGGAAGTGTGGTCTGCCACAAGCGGGCGACAGGAGCGGGGCTGTCAGCATCAGCTTGTAGATGGTATTTTAAACTCGATGCGCTCTGAAACTACGGGGCGGCCGAGGAAAAAAAATACACATGCGTTAATCGCGTTAAAATAATTAGAGGCGTAAACAATTTTTTGTTATCGGTATCGGTCTTGAGAAGCAGGAAGTTATCGGTATCGGTATCGGTTTCAAAAAACCAATATCGTGCATCCCTAATATTTACACATGTTTATTGTACATTTCTAAAAATAAAGTTGGATGGAAATACATAGTAGCCTTTCTTCCCTGAATTATTTGCTCCTATAACATATCATTGTTGTTGTTCCGTTCAGAGCCAAAAAAAGCACTGTGTTAGACATGGGTGGAGCTTCTCTGGTGGTTGACTAATCAGAACAGAGTGGCCGAGCTGACCAATCGGAGCACACTGGGCTCACAGGGAGGGGGGGGCAGGAGCTCCAACAAGCCGTGTAGGATAGAGAGTGAATACACATACTATACAGAGATGCTGTATGAGAAACCAATGTAAGTTTGGAAAATTGCGAAGTATACATCTATTCTAGTAGACCTCAACAATGGAATTATGATCAGTAGAAATGGCCATGACATGGGCCCTTTAAGGTCTTCTTTTAAATAAGAAAAAAGCTTTGGGGGTATCTACAGATAAATATTAAGCCTGACAAAGTACTTAACGTCTAACATATTGCTTTCCTGCAATGTTAACTATGTTGAAGCACTTATTTTAACTGATATTATACATATGAATTATACTCTTATGTACTGTATGTAGATAGAATAAGAAATGTGCAGAATATGACAGTTTAATGGTGGAGGTATACACACATATTGATAGATGTCTTGTAATGCACTGTTGAGGAACCTGTGACCCAAGTTTTTCATTCATTGCACAACTAGTAGTTGTGTATATGATATGTCAATAAACCTTTGAAAATCTTGAAATCTTGAAAGGGATGTGCAAAATAGCCATTATATACAGTTTTTAATTAACTATTAGTAGAGAATAACGAGTAATGAATATACTTTATAGAGATCTGCGGATAAATGTTTAGTCTTCTCAAGCACCAACTATCAAATATCTCTCCTGATTGTTGGCACTTGACAATCACCTTTCCCTGAATTTTACTCCGGTGTAACTAAAGTCTGATTTAAGGGTTGTTTATATTTCACATCATTAATCAGAATCTGCTGGTCCCGTTCGATTCCAGTTTTGGATAGTCTGGCGTGGTTTCGTTCCATTTCAAAGAGCTGTTTGACGCTCGGCGTAACCTTGGCGCACTGCCACTCCAACATCCAATCACAGAGTTTGAAGATTAATCACGGGGACTGTAGTCCCAAATAGGGATGGGTATCGTTTGAAATTTATCGATTCCGATTCCGATTCCGGTTCTGCTTATCAATTCCGGTTCTTATCGATTCCCCGTTTCGATTCCAAAATTGTAAAAGAAAGAGGTCAAACGTTTAGATAACAAAAATATCTTTATTCTTTTCAGCTTTAACTGAAATTGTTACAAATAAAAAATATACATGCAATACAAATGTATTGCACAATAGCTGTGCTTTATTTTAACTGAGCTATGCCTGTGGCAAGCTATTAACACTGTGCCCAATTGTCTTTTTATTTTTTAGTGTAGTGGAGCCTCACTTCAGAGCGTTTACCGCGACCCATCCTTGGTGTTATGAAGTGACTGAGCTCGTGAACTGTCTACGGGAGGGCGGGGGGAGCCTCGCTGCGGGGCAACTGTGGACCTCTGTCGCCTGTCAGCGCAACTTACATGATGCCGTTTAAAAAAATTAAGGGCGGTGCCGGCCATCAGCGTACCGAGCCGGCCGTCAACGGCCCGCTGACGACCGGCCGTTCTGTGATTCTCCAGGTCCGCCCTGTATTCCACCGGGTCGCCGCGGTACAGACGGACCCGCTGGAATACAGGGTCTACCGCGTTTAGGAACCGTTAAGCAGAACCGAAAAGGTGTATTTGGTACGGGTACCCGGTACCCAGCATTTTCTTATCGGTTCTCATCTGGAACCGAGTTTCGGTTCCCAACCCTAGTCCCAAACGATAGCTGGGGATTATGGGTAGTGTAGTGTCTTCGGCCATCCTAAACTCCGAAATGTTTTTCGTATTTCATATCGCATTAACACCCAGTAACTACATGCATTGCGGCTAAAACATCCAATCACCGAGCTTAAACCATAGCTGAGGATCTTGGGTAATCAGTTCAGTGGCTGTGTATCGCAATGATGCTCGAAATGTCCCTTATAGGCCTACGTCTGTTTCCGGTTCTTTTTATTTTGAAATTCAGTTCCTGACGGACGCCAAAAAAGCCTGAGATTATGGAATTAAACAAATAAATACAAGGATAATTGTGTGTTATTGGTGAGTAAGTAACAGTGTGTTATTTAGAAAAGAATAACAAATTAGAAGGAAAAAAAGATTTAAAAAAATACAGATTTCAGTATTCTGAGGCTCTGAGCCCCATTTATTTTCCTCACAGACGGCAACAAAAGTCCGACATTATACGATTTAAAATAAAAACAATAATTGTGGCTTGATATTGAGTAAGAACATGTTTTTATGAACCCCACAGCTTCCGGTCTACCAAGACCCGAACGGACAAAAAGACGTGCTGCAGGCACGAAACATACTACCAATAGAAATACATTGCTTTTAAAATCGTTCTGTGTGACACGAAAAAAAGGGGGAAATCGTGTTGGTGAACACGAATCAATAGATTAAATGTTGTGACTATAACACGAAATGCCGTGAGACTGGGTTGGAAGGGTACCTGCATTATCATTACATTATCCCTTACTTGGTGTCTGTCTGTAAGTTGGGGAAGATGACCCAGAGAGTGCTCAGATTCTTCATCCTGCTGAGGGTGATAGGCGTCCTCTGGTGTGGAGCAGCAGTGGTCCGGTGTTCCATGACTGTGTGCAGAGAAACATCTTAACCTCTGCATGCTGCTCTCTCTCTCTCCTGACAGTTCCTTCAGGCAGAATGTTAGTAATGAGGTGGCAAATGACTGTCTTAAAGTTTGATGGAGAGGCCCCCCCGCTGACATCCTGACACACACACACACACACACACACACACACACACACACACACACACACACACACACAGTCTCCTCAGGGCTGTCCTCGACCCCCTGCAAACTGTAAAACAACAATGCTCCACACTCTTTATTGATGAGACAGCGGTGGTTTTCACTGACTTGCCATTTCCCTCCAGCCGTTAGAAGAATTGTTCACAGGACGGCTGATTGACATTTCTCCAGGACAAGAACCCTGCTTTTTACCACAGAATAAGAAAGGGCTGACATGAAGAGTAGGTTTGAAAGGTATTAATTAATGCCATCAATGACTTACTCGCTTCAGCATTTATTTATAGCCATACAAAATGAAGTAAATTGCCACCACATATCTGGCTCCATATGATTATCATCATTGAAGGCAAATTAGAGATTTAAGGTGGATGCAGATTTAAAGTTTGTTGACAAGGGTTCACAATGTTTTATTGAAATTGTTTCATAGAGTTTAAGGTGTTATGATATTTGTTCTAATTACAACAAACTGTAGTGGAATAAATTAGGAAAGAAGGGTGACCCAGAATGGATACATCCACACTTTCTGTCTGCCAAATTCTGACCCTGCCGTCCGAATGTCGCAGCAGAAAACGAGAATCATCGGACCAGGAAACATCATACACATGCATTAAGGAGAGGTGTCAGAGTGAAGGGGCTGCCAGTGTTCCAGCGCCTTGCTCAAGGGCCCAGGAGGAGAACTGACACCTCTCCAGCTACCGGTCTACACTCTGTATTCGGTGAAAGTGGGACTTGAAGCGGCGACCCTTTTGTTTTCAAGCCAAGTCCCGACTGAACTAATGCCCACCAACAGAAGAGAATAATTGATCCCCGGTCAACTGCTCTGAAGGCAGCAATGCTTACCACTATGCCACCATCGCTATTGTGCTGATATTCCAGCAAATGATTTATCTTTCTATCAGGACTCAATCAATTGAATGAATGAAAAAAACAAGAAGGCAGTTTCAAACATTAAACAGAACACACCTGCACAATGGATTGAGATAGAAAATATCATTGTAACCTAAAAACTAATTCCAAAAATATTGAGGGAGATTTTAAAGAAATATTTTATTGTAACTTGGAGATGTTTGGAAATTCCTCAGATTCCCACAAGCACTGATACGAAGAACCCTGATGAAATGTGTTCTCATTTGTAAATACTGACCCCCTACTAAGATTGTTTTACGCGGCACGTCATACTTCGCCACTTTCCAAAAGTTTAATTTAAAAATGTTTTAATTCCTATTTCACTTTTGTCCGGGCGGAAGTGTCCACTGGGGAATCAACCCTACATCAATGTACTTCATGCCAGAAAACAATTGTTATTCACAAAGTAATTAACTGTGTTCTTTCTTTATTTCGTAAAGATAGCAGAGTATATAATCCACCCAGAATCATACATTTTAAGGAAAGAGATTTTTTTTTTACACAGGACAGAGCAACCGCTTTTAAAAAACAAGTTATTGAAGACCTCAATCGTGCAGTCCAGTATTCCTCCTGTCAATCTGACAGTTGTAATGCTCAGCTGTCATAAGGCAAATCCAAAACAGAGAGTCTAAATCTTGGCTTCATGTTATTCAAAATAAAGTTTCAAAGCAGCTTTCTTACTTTGGAGAAAACGGGGGGTTACGTATTGTAACCCTAGTTCTATAAGCACAGGCGGAGCCCTCTACTGGACTCTATGGGTACTACTCTCATCAATGATACGCGAGCGTTCACACACTGAAGTTGTATAAACGTAGCCGGCCAATCAGGGTGAGCCTACCTGAATGCGCGCGCAGGCACACAGTATATAAGGCTGCTACGCCTCCTGACTGTCATCCTACACCCTCTTCAGCGAGCGGCATAGGAAAGACAGGGCTCCTAGGTAGAGGGCTCCGCCTGTGCTTATAGAACTAGGGTAACAATACGTAACCAACCATTCTATCTCACACAGGCTCCGCCCTCTACTGGACTCTATGGGTACAGTGGGTGGAGCCCCGATGGATAAATGCCCTGTCGACCAACAACATCGACCCATCACACTGCCCCTGACCGGCCTTTGGTTACCAGCCACCGCACCGCAACTTCTTCTCCTCCGGTTGAGACCGTGGAGAAGTCGGGGCCTCAGCTTACTTGGCTGGGTAGAGTCCAATTGGTCTGAATAAGCCCATAACCCCAGGTGCCAGCGCAAGTGACTATACACTGCGCACTACGTTTCCCGGGTCCCCAAGGAGCACGGGAAGAATGCCAGTGCACTATGTCCCCCACACTCACACACGCTTACCTCGTGTAGAGTGTGCATGGACGATAGTGGGGAAGTCCTCCAGCCCTGTATGGGGCTTACTGCGCACCATGTTTCCCGGGTCCCTAAGGAGCACATGCACGCGCCCACCTGCTGCTTCCTTTGAGCAAGAAGCAGCATAGGCCAAGCTGCGACTTCTCCTCATCCATGTGACCGAGGAAATCACGGCAAGCAGCGTCGGCCACACCGTGGACCAGGATATTAATTTGGCCGATGCTGTGGCCAAATAATCGCTCTGATCCGGTGAGGTGGGGGCATATTGCGGAAGAGCAATCAGTGAGACGCCCAACACACCTGTGTTTATTTGCAGCCGCCCTGTCACACGGCAGAGGTTCTCTGCCCAGCCTGCTGCCTGTGGGAGTAGATGGGCTGCCACGCTCCGCCGCCATGGTCATCACCAGGGGGAAGTCCTGGCGGACAGACCTGGGCGGTGACTTCCATGGACGCCGGACAAGTGCCCGACAACGAGAAGTCCTTGTCATCCTTCTCCCCGGCAAACGGAGCCATCCGCCCCGTTGGAATGGCGAACGTGAATGGCACCGCCTCGGCCATAGCCTGGTCCCCCAAACACTCGAAGCAGAGGTGGTGGGGATCGGCGCCCGTTATTAAGCCAGGGCACGAAGGACAGGCCCGGGTCTCTAGAAGTGGCGACTCCATGAAGGTATGATAACTCTTTCTTCTTCTTTCAAACGTTTTACTTTTCTCTGTCAGGTGTTGTCCTGCTCGCTAAAGAGAAACGGATGACAGTCAGGAGGCGTAGCCGCCTTATATACTGTGGGCCTGCGCGCACATTCAGGTAGGCTTGCCCTGATTGGCCTGCTACGTTTATACAAACTCAGTGTGTGAACGCTCGCGTATCATTGATGAGAGTAGTACCCATAGAGTCCAGTAGAGGGCGGAGCCTGTGTGAGATATAACAATGGTGGATGAGTTTAGGAATGGATATGAAAACATTACAAGAAATGTAGATGACATATTCATCTTAATGTATTCTTCCCACCGTACACAGATGCATGGTTATCCATCTTTAGATAAAAAGGGATCATACCAATTACTCAGATAATTAAAACGTTAGGATATTGTTGCTTTTCTTCTTTGTTGTGTCTTATTCTGGGTTTTCCAAACCGGGTCAAATGCTTAATTCAGCTGTTACCTTATGAACACAACGGCCCTTTAACACTGTGTTCTTTAAACAGCTACAGATCAGCCTCACAGATTCAATGAAATGATACAGATATTCAGAGGTAGAAACAAGGATTTCTCCAAAGACTATAATATTTATTATTAATTGGAACATTTAAAGCATCAATACAATATTTCAAATCAGCAATGAAGCTAGTAAAACAAGACTTAAATATATTTAATATTAACATGAGTACAAAGGTTGTAAAGACAATGATTAAATGAGCATAGACCGTTTGAAACTAGCAGTACACATGCAGGGAACAGCTGCTCACATCAAGGGTGCAGAGACACAAAAACAAGCAGTGTCTTATGAGCTTAATCAGACAAATACCCTAAACTATAATACTCAAAGGGAAACAAACATTATAACAATGCCGCCACAAATGTATTAACTTAATAAAATCTACGATTGGTGTGTACCTTTTGTCTCTATCTCACACACACATTGCACAGGGCATGGGCCAGAGTCATGGAAGACCGCCAAAGACTGGACGTGAAGTCACGCAGAAAACATTTACAACACCATGCAAACACCTAAAGAGCAGCAACCTTAATGAAATATGAGGAACCTACCGGAAGAACTACAGCAGGTTAGGGGAAGAACAGGTAATGCCTGTTAGTATATTGAAGACTAAAAACTAGGAAAATGCAAATGAATGCAGGTGAGAATGCACCGAGGATGTGACCTAATCTACATAAGGGGTTACGGCTCGCTAATTAAATCTTAATCTCGCAAGATAATGTTGCTGAAAATTGTGTCTGAAACTGTACCAAATATAGCCTTTATCTGAAGTCTGCTGTCCCTCCATCACAACAGATGGGATTAGAACCCACAACCACTGATATATCCACATGAGCAGCCAGCAGATCAGTGATTCTAATGATGCATGGTCAAGCCCCAGTGGCCCAATGGATAAGGCACTGCCCTCCTAAGGCAGGGATTGTGGGTTCGAGTCCCATCTGGGGTGATTCATTGATAGCAGAAAGAAGCTCCACTGCTTTATGAACATAGTATTATCATCCATCTAGTAACTCAGAATGATGAACTGCTTTCAATCTGAGTTAATGATCGTAAAACCCAACTAGAGGTTATTCTTTTTCACATAATAAAACTTGTCTTGTCTAGTGCCCCTATAATACCTGACGGTGCTTACAATGAAAAAGAACATCTTATTGCTATATTTCAAACACATTGAGATGAGGGTGCAGTGCTCCTTAAAAAGTCTAACCTAACAATGTTCCAGTAAATGCAGTGAAACGTTACAGATAAAAACAGCAATTTATTTTCTTATGAAACATTTCCCCAAAGATGCTTTCCCCCCCAGTGAGCATTCTCATGGGAAAACTAACACCTCACTTTTTTCCTCCCCCTCTTCCTTCTCCAATAAAGAAGAGAGAGCTGAGGGGCCATAACGGTCGCAAGGCAGCTCTGTTTGATCCCCATGCCGTGCTATCTTCACTTTTCTCCTTTCAGCCCGTATGGATGGGGATCAGTGGAGTGGACCGCCCGTCTGCCCAAAGGGACAAAAGTCCCCCTGCTAATTGCTGCCACATCAAATGAAGAGGGACATCCCAAAGAGGAGCCTCAGATTGATGGAGAGGGGGAGAGGGGGGGAAAGGACAGCAAGTTATTCTTAGCGCTGCTCACTCCTTCACTCACATTATCCTCTTTGTTCAACAACACAAACAATCTGGATTTTACTTTGAGTTGTGGTGATCACATTTTAATTTAAAATTATTATTAACTATGTCTTTCATTTAAAACATGCGCATAGATTTCCATGCACATCATTAAATATATTTATGGAAACAGATAGTTTGTTTTTAGCACATCCTCATCTAAATAACCTATTGTGTTATGATTTCATTGTCGTAATATTACAACTTAGTACAATTGCTTACATTCTGTAAATAAATTAGTTGTTATGATAGTGGCTCGTTGTTAATTTGGTATCATCTCAGATATGTTTAAAGAAACTGAGGGTTCGTCTAAATATCCCTCCTTTACGGTGGCCGGCGGTGCAAACGCAGAACAACGGCCCAAAACGCACATAAGAAGGAAACAGCTGCAAATAATGAAATGGAAAACAAACAAACCCCGAAAACAAACGCAACAAAAAAACGCTGCCAAAACCAAAACGATATGCAAAGTTCAAAGCACGTACAAATCCCAAAACACATTTTTTTTAAAACATTCCGGAAGTGCTCCAGGCCTCTAGGGGGCGCGCTACGTGGAACAGATTGATGTCTGACCAGACAGAGAGAGAACGAACGAGAGGAAAGAAAGTTAATTTAAATGGAGAAAGATATAAGAAGCTACGTTTTGTTTTTATACATAGAGCGTCATATTTATATAGCTAGCGTTAGCGTGCCTAACTACTACACCAGCTGAGGGAGGAGAGCTTCACGTTAAGAGAAGATACAGTGAGGGAAGAACATTGTAAAGAGATGACAGATCAAGTGCAGGCAAATAACACGGGCCATAGTGAGTACCGCGGAAAAAGGACATTTGAATTCTTAGCAGTTTGTTTATATGTATGTATTTGTGTATAGATGTTGCAAATATACAGAGCTTTAGCAATTACCTGTAACTATGGTCATGCTAATAAAGCTATTGAATTGAGAGAGATGTGACAACATGTGAAGAGGGACAAAGTAATGACAGGAGAGTAGTGTGCATTAGACATGCTCAAGAACAAATATAGAGACATTCAAGGAGAGAGAACACAGATTCAACGGTAAACATGATGTATCTTTCTATTTATTTAGCTAACCACTATTTAGACTATGTGTTTTTGATTGACTTGATTAAATGGATTCACTACATCAATGTATGTATTTTCAGGCCGCCATGTTGTGTCCTTTCTGTGGCTAGCATCTGGGGACAGTTCAAGTGTTCTAGGCTCCTGTGGCAAACATGTACAGTTTGTGGCAGAAGTTGAACACAACAGTAAGTTCACTTTTTTGTATTGTATCTGTTTCAAATGCAATAAATAAGGATTCAACACACTACTCTGTTTAGAATACTAATTGCAGATGCATACACTAGTTATCAGCATGAAGGACACATTTTTTCATTGTCTGTTTATGTGAAATATGTAGAAGCCATCATTACATTGTAGACCAACGCATGATTAAATACACAAAACAGCTTATATTATACATTCATAATTGTGTATTAGTTGTATCTTTATAGAGAACATTATATATTTAGAATCAGATTTTGAGACAGTGAGCGGCTGGGAAAGTCACACCACCATGGGGCATAAACAGTTGCTGACGTGATGTTTTCTTCATTCTCAGGCATTCCATAAGGAGGGTCAGGAACTCACGCTTGGGACCACCAGTGTCCCCTCCATCCTCAGTGTGTCCCCTCCATCCTCAGTGTGTCCCTCATCCTCAGTGTGTCCCTCATCATCAGTGAACTTAACTGACATCTCATGAGGGGTCGAATGAGGCCCGTTTGAAGCCGCGGTTGCTCCATCCCACACACACACACAGAGAGTTCTGCAACAATGTCCTCCGCAGTCAGGTATTCTGTGCTGGGAAAGACACACTGATGTATTGTAATATGAAATGATGAAGCTATAATAAGATTTACAGTATAGAATAGAACAATTAAGTGGTAAAAGTAACAATTAATACCTATCATCTGCAGTTTGCTCCATTTTGTCTTCTGGCTCAGACTGGCTATCAATAATGATAGGTGCATACACATTTGTGTAGTTGCTGCAGTGAGAAGACAGTTGAATCATTATTTTCAAATACATAATATATGCATGGCAGTCATATTTACAAAAGGATGTCGATCCTCTTCCTGTTTTGTTTTTAATACATTGGGTTCTAAACTGACAACAGCACTTTTGGCATACTCCTGCACAATCCTTGCAAACATTTGAAATGGATGCAACAAACAATATCTGATCTTTGAAAAATATTGGTGGGTGTTTTTTGTATCGTCTTCACTAAGATGTCATTTGGAAATGTATGAAAGTATAATTGTTCTGCTTCCTGGTAATGTTACCCACTGTGATTGGAGGCTATACAAACAAACACATGTAAAATAAAGATACACAGCAAACAACTGTGTCACGATGCAACTGGCAACATGGTTTACCTATAGAAGTGGTTCTGACCCGGGGCAGACTGGACCTCTTCCTGGAATGGGGTTGGTGCTCCATCCTAGTTTTACCCAGGAAACAAGTGCACACAAAGGTATTTATTGATTTCATGTTCACAAACTCAAACCTACATGGTATAATTACATTTGTAATTAGTCTTACCCGATCAGCGCTGGTTGTGGGTGCCTGAGAGGTCTGATAAAGGTAAACAGCAAATATATTCAAACTACTGTGCTGTTAAAACATTCTGCTTCTTGTGGCACAAAATAATATGTTGACAATGTTTTATTTTACCCTGGCAAACTGTTGTCCATTCGTGGAGTGCTCACTTCGTGAACATTTGGAATGTCTAACACCTGCATTCACACAAATGACTGACTGAAATAAAATTAATTCACTTTAATTAAGAATAAATCCAAACTGACCAAGGTACATTATATTGTTGACCGTCCTTTAACTCTCACATTAGGATTTACATTGGGGAACAATAAACCAACTCCTCTCTGCACCTAATATATCTATATGATGTCAAGAGTTACATTTAGGTGCACAGTGCTGTCTCTTGACTTGCAAACTCTTTCACCAAACAAGCTAACAAGCTGGGTAAATATGACGCTCTTTGTATCAAAACAAAATGTACCTTCTATATATCGACTTTCTCCACTTAAATGAACTTTCTTTCCTCCCGATTTCCATCACTCTTGTTCGTTCTCTCTATGTCTGGTCAGACATCAATCTGTTCCACATAGCGCGCCCCCTATAGGCCTGGAGCACTTCCGGAATGTTTTTTTGTTGTATGTGTTTTGGGATTTGTACGTGCTTTGGACTTTGCATATCGTTTTGGTTTTTGCAGCGTTTTTTTGTTGCGTTTGTTTTCAGGGTTTGTGTGTTGTATTTAGTTTGCATCATTTCTGTAAATTCAGCGTTTTTTGGTTGTATTTGTTTTCAGGGTTTGTTTGTTTTTCATTTCATTATTTGCAGCTGTTTCCTGCTTATGTATGCATTTTTGGCCGTTGTTCCGCGTTTGCACCTGTCGGCCACCGTACTCCTCAAATCCTCCAACCTTCGATCTTGACGTGCTATCTTAAAGGACATCCCAGTCCCTTCAATGAACCTGGTGATTTATTTAAATGCAAGTACTAATAATTTAAGGAAGACAAATGCAGTTCAATGTGAAAGGATATGGACAAGGGAATAGCAACAACAACAAACATATACATTTGAGACGTTGAAAGACAATACAGGCTTTTAAAAAATAGTTGACTAACAGGAATAAAAATGTATTTCAGTAAATATATGAAAAGTATTTTTTTAGAATCTATGTAGGACCATGAGGAAGAGACATGAGGGAAACAAAGATGGAAAATCATATATTTCGACGCAGAGCCTCATGCTTCTTCTTCTTTAACTTTTCAGGTTGATTCAAAATAAAAGTTCTTTGCTACTTTCATGGCAGGATGAGGGGCGGGACATGTCCTCTGAGCCCCACTCCAATGATCAATGCCTATGTACATACTGATTGTCTCAGGGTATTTTCAACAGTTATCATTTATTTTTCGCCTCTTTTAGCTCGTTCTCTTGGTTTTACATCACACCACGGTTCATTCTCCTAAAACCTCAAATGTGTCTTACACCTCTGTGCTGCATGGAATGTCCACACCTCTGACACTTTTGATTTTGTTTAAAAATGTTGTCAGTTTTTATAGGTCGTATTAAATCAGTGTAATAAGAGAATTATATCGGTTTTTTTAAACGTTTCCCATTAATTGGTATTATATCATTTAAGTATTTGATGGTGCTAATGTAATGTAATTATACCCCCACTCATCCAGTA
The DNA here is from genome assembly GCF_902827175.1 of Gymnodraco acuticeps. Lineage (NCBI taxonomy): Eukaryota > Metazoa > Chordata > Actinopteri > Perciformes > Bathydraconidae > Gymnodraco > Gymnodraco acuticeps. Next base: position 93,377 of record NW_022989759.1, on the reverse strand, counting down.
AAGAATACATAAATCAGTAAGTGCATTGAAACAGCACTGAAGCTTCATTTCATCTTCTTTATTGTTGTTTATTTATGTTTCTTTTATAAGACACTAAGTCACATGTATGGTTTGCTCTGTGCTGTACACATGCAAATCTGTTTTACTTTTATGTGACAGCTGCTGGTTTTGACAAAGTGTTTTGAAGAACCAGAGGTAGTTCGGCCTTTGCAACACTTTCCGTTCATAGATTGTTTGTAACTTTTAGTAAAGGACCTCAAAACTTGTTTCTGCCATTGTGCTCTTACTGTATTGTAATAAACAGCAGCAGTGTTGAGAGGTGAAAGGTGTTGAATTATTTCAGACATATATGAATACTGAAAGAACTATCCCGTTATATCCGAAGATCGTGGGGTGGATGAACGGTTTAATGAAGTCCCAATTATAATAGCATGTCACTATGTGAATAGGATTGCAGTGGTCGGTCGATGTTTTCTTTTCTGTTTCATGTTTTTAGGAAAAGAGTTGGAAAGACATTCCCAGATTAGTTCTGCCCGTGCGACTGCCTGCTATGTTGTTGGAGGCAGACAGTAGCTGCCCTCTCATTGTCCCGCAGCATGAGGACGGTCAGTGGAGCAGGACCCTGCAACAAAAGGCCTGGAGCCAACACTGTGTGTGTTTGTGTGTTGGTGTATGTGTGTAGCTGTCACGGCCCAGTGATATAAGTGTCTTTGGGCCCCGGTCGGGTCCCTGCACCACACAGGGACAGAAAGAGAGAAAAAGCTGTCACTTCAGAGGGTCCTTTGAAAAGCTGCCTCGCTATAGAGCAAACAGGCCCTGAAAGTCACAGTCCATATAGTCCTCCCAGCAGTCAAATGGTCGCTGCTCAGCTTCTGCATCAAATTATTTGAAATGTATTCTTAACACCCCCCCCCACCTTAACTTCACCCCTCTCCCACCCAGCCCTTCCTTTTCTTAACTCATGCATTCCTGTTTTCCAATTGTGTTGTCTTTGTGTCAGAGCGAGGCTTTGTTGGGCCGTGAGGCTGTTGAGGCAGGCGGTGCCGTTTCAAAGTGTTTATTGATGTGAAGTCTCCACATGATGTTGGATCTTGTTGTCAGGGGTCACAACCTGTTAGTGTTCCGGTGTGGTCGAGGTAAGACTCACATCTTGATCCGTGCTGGCGGGTCACGCTCGGCCTTTGAAAGCAACAAGACAAACAGATCTTTTGGACGTGGGCTCATCCATCAAGCACACCTTCAGACTGTATCAGCCAAGCATGCCGCGCTGTCACTCACCGGTAAGTAAGCTGTTCGCGGCAGGAAGCGAGGTCATGAGAGGACCTGCTGTACATCAGCGGGTGAGAGCTGTGGTACCCCACCTGGGGGCCGGAACCCCTATCAATAAGAGAACCCAGGTAGGTCAAATGATGAACTGATATCATACTTTATTGTAGAATACTCTAGGTTGTAATCTATTAGGCAACACGATTCAGGTTAAACTGCTGATTTAACAGCTTATACCTCATAGGAAACCTATGAACAAGGGCTTCAAAGCAAAGAAGGTAAGGAACTACTTGTATATTTCCATTCACGATACATTTTGATTCTAAATAGCCTCTACTTGGATAGTGGAAGTTAATCAGCCCGGGTTGCTCATGTTAGCACTGATTCCCACAAGATGGCACCTTTTCTTCATGTTATTTCATCATGTGCTGAGTCATTGCAAAGATAGGCTTTAGGCTTTGTATGACTTTTGGGCCCAGTGTTGTCTAAGATGTCTTTTCACATGTATGTTGGTCATTCTGAGCTCTGTGCCTTCATAAAGCTTGAATCTTCCCGTGTACAACTCTCTCTGAACTCAATTTCCTTCTATAAAGTATTCACTTTGATCAGTCGACACTTATTTCCCATGGATCTTTTCTACACACTTCTGTCAAATCATGATGTCATCTTGACTTGACTGCAAGACATCACTGTTGACAAATGAGTCAAATCATGGTGAGCATTAATAGAACATGAACTCTGTTCACCTGCATGCAATGAGACACCTGCCATACCTCCACACTCTTCCTGTGTTCGATCTGAGAAGAAGCTCTTGACGTATATTATGAGGGTAAGAATCCTAAAATAGGGATGGCCCTAATACCACATCTGCTCTCGTTCAACTGACTGCACCCTCTAGTGGTTGTAGGAACTATGACTATGTCCAAAGGTAGAGGTCAGGTGAGGGGTGAGTGGAGGGTCAACAAATCATCAGATTTTAAAATCAGCTGCTGTTTGTTTCCTGTTCTTATTGGATAGGAAGGTGCAGACCTCTCCAACCGCTCCTCTAAATGTATGTGCTTACCTCTATTTCAGACATATCAGTTGTACTTAGGGTTAGGGTTTCTAGATGGACCCCAGCTATGATCTCGACCAAATGGACAAGAGATACCATTCCTAGTTCATATTTACATCCAAATCTACAGCTGTGGGCGTAGACATGGAGGAATGAATCACAAGGTGGCTAATGTGCAGGCGACACATGATATGACCAGCATTGGTGTCCAACTGGATATCAGGAACTTCTATGTCCTTATGTTCACTGAAATGTGTTTCACTGGAAAACTGCACACCACCGTCCAACCAGAAGAATCTTTTTTTATATATCTGACAGAACAAAAAACTGAAAAGGAAGCAGTCTTATGATGACTATACAGAAATTAAAAGAGGCTGAAGGGCTTGCTTTTCACTGAAGGTGTACCTGGCATGGTTTCATGTGACAAGTACAATTGATTGATTTATAATTGACCATGATCCCAGTGGTTTACTAACCGTAACTATGTTTTTATGCTGGCGACCATGGAGACAAGCTCACCATATCTCCACTAAGCTCTTATTTGAACCCAGACCACAATCTTTCCCTCGACTAAGAAGGTGGTTTGTTGTGCCCTTAGAGGGAACAGACACATGCTGTGTTGATAGAGGTGTCAGATCAGAACACATTTCTTGTGGTTAAAAAGGGTATGGACAAGTGATGTGTCCTTTTATCCTTTTCTCGATTGCAGACTGCTGATAAGGATGCTCAAGACCTAGGGCAATTTGCAGTCATATCAATCTGCAGAAATAAGGGCCGGTCATTTAAACGACAGCTGTGGCCAAAAAACACATTTGTTTCCCGTCTGATATTCTTTCAGAACACAAAATGGGAATATTCACTTTTATATATTGAGGGTGCAAAGACTTTGTATTGATGATGGCTAAACTGTGCTAAAAGAAGGTTAGTAAAGAAAAGAAAAAGTAAACAAGAATAAGAAAACAGTGCAAGAGAAGGTAAGAGGTTAAAGACACACATAGCTGGAAGACAGACAGGAAGTAAAGACTAACAGGAACACTGTATGGGCTCTGCAGCGTATAAAGACTGGTTCATGGAAAATAAACTGAACACACTTGGACAGTTAGAGAAAACATTGATCAGTGCAGTCACGTTGTTGTGGCTGCAGTTCGACCTGATGCTACGCAGTTAAAAGGGCGTCAGCTTTCATGGCGGAATAAATGCAATCATTTTGAATTCACTAAAACTATGATTTTTGTCATTTCCCTTGTAAAAAGCTGGATATGAAGTATGCAAAGCGTACATATTTAAACAGAGAGGAGCCATACATTACAGTAAAGTAAATGTATAACATTGATGGACTGTGAACATGCTGCAGTGCCCCCCCCCCCCTGCTGTCTCTCTGTTGTTGACCCGCTCGTTACACCTGACTGTCCTCATCAGCTTTCATTGTCGTCTCATCAGGAGTTAGATCTAATGAGGGTCAGTCTCTCATTACCGCCCATGTCGGCTCACCCCAGTCTGACCTTTGACCTCTATCCTCCCTACGGCCAATCCAGTTTCTTTCTCCCCCCTCCTCTGCCAGCCTTACGGTCAGACACAACACAGCATTTTGAAAAGTGGTGACAGAATGCGTTAGGATGACAGAGGAAAAGAGCCAGATGATTAGAGGTCAATACAACTTCCATTCAAAGTAATCCCAAATCCTGTTACATTCACAATCGGACAAAATAAACAGAACAACCTAAACAATAACAAACAAAGTTATGCTCAAAAGCAATACAATTCATATTTAAAAAATTGTGAAATTTGAATAAATGTTCCACTACAGTAACACTACCAAGACTTTCAAATGACAAATACATTTGATTTTGAAGGATAGCCTTATGAGAGTAGGGGGGGGGGCTGGGGGTGGTAGCGGAGGTCACAGTGAGGGTGGAGGTTTAAGATTAGGGGCAACAATGAGTTAAATGTTCCCCTGCCAGACCATGCAGAGGACGAGGCATCCCCCCAGTGTTCATAATTTGTCTGGAATAATTGAGTGTGTGTGTGTGTGTGTGTGTGTGTGTGTGTGTGTGTGTGTGTGTGTGTGTGTGTGTGTGTGTGTGTGTGTGTGTGTGTGTGTGTGTGTGTGTGTGTGTGTGTGTGTGTAGCCAGGGCTCAGGCCTGGCTCTCTGCTAGCTGGAGGTGAAGGGGCTCTCCAAAGAGAGTGGAGGACCCTCGCTGTCAGACAGGAATCTGAAGAGACCTCCCAGAAGCCTCGGCGGTGAGAGCCGGCCCTCACCTTGTTCCCTCTGCAGTCAGAGAACATGTTCACCACATCACAGTCCAAATGGATACTGACATGTTCTGTTGATATGGGGCACACATGGACAAATGAATACCAACCCTAGTTCGGGTATGATATGATTGACTTGAAATCTTGTGTAAAGGAACAAACTGTAAAAACAGAAATCAAATCTATTTGCAGAGTCAAGCACCCAAGGTGAGATTTGAAATGTATACTTTTATTTTGTACAAGGAGGAGGATAAGGTCTACAGTTCGAAATTCTAATGCATTTCTCAGATCTCTAAAGAAAATAATCACTTTTGGTTCAAACTCACATGTGGGCCTATTACTCCTCTGTATGATACCAATAATTGTAACTCAAAACTTATAATTTATATATTTCTTTACAACTTTCAGATAAAATATTATACATAATATATAATGTTGCGAGTGGTTGGAGTAGAGGTTTGGGGTTTGGAATAGGTATTGAGGATGGTATTAGGTGTAATGAGCGTGCTGCTGTTGGAGGAGGAGGTGTCAGTGACGGTATATTTAAATTTGTGTTTTTAAAGTCAACAAAAATAATCCTTAATTTATAAATCCCAGAATAAGAATGATTCTTCTTCAGACTGCTGTGAGCATCATGCTCTGGCTGATGGTGACTGGGGCCCTTTCTCATTTCACTCATTTCCCCTCCTCGACTCCTCGGTCCTCCGGTAGTGACCCGGAAATGAATTTCAGCGCGCCATGTTGAAGGACATCTCATTTCTCTAAATGCACATCGAGGATCGAGCGTCGAGGAGGCTCTCTGGAGGAGCTCTAACCGAGGATACACTGATGGGTCCTCCACGGCTCCTCCGCGCGGATGTATTTCCAGCAACAGTGATGTTTCAAAGAGTCGTGACGCACGGCCGGACTGATCTCAGCCAATGACATCTCTGCATGCTTCCCCTGGATATTATTTTATTAACTGCTTTCATCAGAGCATGTGTACAGTGAGAACAGCTGTGAGGTCCAGAAAGCAGAGCAGTGTGTAAAATATATATCACTCAGTATAACAGGCCTACTCTCTTTATTTGCTGTAGTTTAGTAGATATCTACAAACAAAGAGTCAATATTTTTGGAAGACCATTTAGTGCTTCACATAATAAAATACACAACGGCTGTAGCCTGATTATATGCTTTAGGAGCTGTAGGTGTGTGTGTGGTACAGTGTGTAGGTGTGTGTGTGGTACAGTGTGTGTGTGTGTGTGTGTGTGTGTGTGTGTGTGTGTGTGTGTGTGTGTGTCCACATCTGTAGCCTGTTATTGTCTCATTATATCGCACTGTGAATTAATCAAAGTAAATATATAAGTGGTCATGAACACATCTGTCCATCAGACAGAGGGCTGCTGTGCCTCCTGTCATCATTAATGGACGTCTCTTTAAGATGACCGCTCAGAGGAGAGGAGTTCTCATTTCTCTAACCGCCTGCTGCTTCAACTCCTCTCTCCTCGGTTCCCCTCCTCGACTTCTCCGCTCGCATCTCCTGCGGGCGGGACTAAGACACGAGGATAGCAGTCGAGGAGGGGAGTCGAGGAGGGGAAATTGAGAAATGAGAAAGGGCCTGCTGGGTGTCCGCTCTGAGGTTGATCAGACACTGAGGTCCAACTTTAATGATGCACTGCCATCTAGTGGCAACACTGAAACATGTTGACCAATGAAGAATCACTGCACCTCCTGTGATTGACAGCTCCTCCTGTGATTGACAGTTTGTTATGGAGGTTTCAATTGAAACCGTGCTGTAATATCAGTAATCTCAAATTACAGGTAATTTCTGAAATGTTTACTATGAACGATTTTTATATTAATTAGGGCCGGGACTTTAACGCGTTAATTAAGATTAATTAATTACACAAAAATTAACGCGTTAAAAAAATTAACGCATTTTAATCGCACTTATTTTTGCACCGCGGAACGTTTCTCACTGGATGAGTTTCAGGCGTACCGATTATACTGGAGCACCAACTAACGTTCATGACTTCAGACAACAACAAACCACAGTGAACAACAGTGGGAAATGTTGTTTTAAAAAACGGACGGATGGAAGCGTCGATAAAAGCACGGTTGTGTGCAAATTATGCAAAAAGGAATTCGCATATCACCGCAGCACATCAAGCCTCAAGTATCACCTCAATGCAAAACATATAGCAGCTAGCTTGATGTAAACAAGACGAAAGTCTTTCTCTGGTCTGCATCCCCTTAACAATTGTATGTTTTGAGCTGTACTGTACTGTACCCAATATACAAGCTGTTAATAAACTTTTCAATCAATCAATCAATAGCGTGGAAGCTAGCGTGGACGTTAGCCTCTTTTATCGCGTTCACACAAAAAAGAGCCGGTACTAAAATTAGTTCATGAGAACCTTTTTACCCCCACGAAAGTCCCTGCTAGAGAGCAGAGAGCTGCTAGAGAGCAGGGACTTTCGTACGGCTCTCTTGTGAGAAAAGAGCTATATTTCTGATTGGCTGGGCGGATTGCAAACCACGCCCCGTAAAACTCCCAAAAAGTTTTGTGAATTTTATTATCCTCGCATTAGCATTATTAGCATTAGCCCAGCGCAGAAACGCAGAGAGACTAACTTATGGCAACACAAAATAAAACATGGGAGCGTTGGAGATGAGGAGGTGTCGGCGTTCTGGCGATTTACTCGGAAGGCTGCTGGGACTCCCAGCAGCTTCTACTGAAGCCAGTCCCCAACTCCGGGGACTTTGGGCGGCAGTATACGACGTGAAGTGGTTTGCTGCCTGCCAGTAAACCCAATGCAGAAGAAGAAGAAGTGACGTCAGCGACTTCATTTGCCTAATCCTCCCCCAGGTTCAAAGAGTTCTCATGAACTAAATTCTCATGAACCTTTGTGGGAAAAGTACTGCGGTGTGAATGCGCCTAATGGTATACTAAAATCCATGTGAAAAAAATTGCTTCTCACTGTTCTTAGGTCAAATATTTATATGTGATTAAAAATGCGATTAATTTCGATTAATTAATTACAAAGCCTCTAATTAATTAGATTAATTGTTTTAATCGAGTCCCGGCCCTAATATTAATATTTGGCCATGTTTTGAAACAAATAAATAAGTACACTCACAATCATAACCTTTTTTAAATGTGATGATTTTTTTAATTTACAGATAACATGTATGATGAGATAATATTGTTGAAGCTGCACGTATCAACATTTTTATTATTTACTGATGAACATGTTTTTTAGTATATTTACCATTTACCAACAAATTGATCTTGAAGGCTCAATCTGAACTTGGAAACACAACAGAAAAACTCACCCACTTATAATGTTATGTGAGTGTTCCAGCTCATGATAGGGATAAAAAGATGACGGAGGCAAAGAACGGTTTGGTTTGGATTATTTCAAACGGAGGGTGTAAACATAAAAAGGGGCTTCCATGAACCCCAGTCTGCTCCTCTATTTCCCGAGGTGGCTGGGAGAGTGACGGTCCTCCTCTCAGGACCCAGTCTACTGCAAGAGCCCAGAACCAGGTTACCACATGCTTTTATTGAGTGACTGATTACCTGATTCTGGTCTCCGGCCGAGCCACTCCCATCACTCCAGCAGCTGACGCTCTAACCACACCCCGCTGCCACAGTTATCAGCTGATTAATGTCTGTTACTAGTGATTATAACGCTAAAATGAATACTTGATTCTTATTGGTCAATTTGGACATTCTGCAGTCTGCCATTTTCAAACACAGACCGATGCTCAGGATACTGGATCAAGCCAACATATAACGTATATTATTAAACGTAAATCAATCCACAGAAAGAAATCAATGTAACATCAGCTGTGTCCAAAAAAACCATACATTTTCTGTTACTTTACTTTTGAATAGAACAAGAGAAGGAAAGAGGTTAAAGACTCAGAGAGAGCCGGAGGACAGAGAAATCAGCAGATGGCGAACAGGAAGTGAAAACTAAAGGGAACAGCGGAAGGAGATAGACAGGAAGTTAACACTAAAGGGAACAGCAGAAGGAGATAGACAGGAAGTAACACTAAAGGGAACAGCGGAAGGAGATAGACAGGAAGTTAACACTAAAGGGAACAGCGGAAGGAGACAGACAGGAAGTTAACACGGAACAGCAGAAGGAGATAGACAGGAAGTGAACACTAAAGGGAACAGCGGAAGGAGTTAGACAGGAAGTTAACACTAAAGGGAACAGCAGAAGGAGATAGACAGGAAGTAACACTAAAGGGAACAGCGGAAGGAGATAGACAGGTAGTTAACACTAAAGGGAACAGCGGAAGGAGACAGACAGGAAGTAAACACGGAACAACAGAAGGAGATAGACAGGAAGTAACACTAAAGGGAACAGCGGAAGGAGATAGACAGGAAGTTAACACTAAATGGAACAGCGGAAGGAGACAGACAGGAAGTTAACACGGAACAGCAGAAGGAGATAGACAGGAAGTAAACACTAAAGGGAACAGCGGAAGGAGATAGACAGGAAGTTAACACTAAAGGGAACAGCAGAAGGAGATAGACAGGAAGTAACACCAAAGGGAACAGCGGAAGGAGATAGACAGGAAGTTAACACTAAAGTGAACAGTGGAAGGAGATAGACAGGTAGTTAACACTAAAGGGAACAGCAGAAGGAGATAGACAGGAAGTAACACCAAAGGGAACAGCGGAAGGAGATAGACAGGAGGTAAACACTAAAGGGAACAGTGGAAGGAGACGGACAGGAAGTTAACATGGAACAGCAGAAGGAGATAGACAGGAAGTAAACACTAAAGGGAACAGCGGAAGGAGATAGATAGGAAGTTAACAATAAAGGGAACAGCGGAAGGAGATAGACAGGAGGTAAACACTAAAGGGAACAGCAGAAGGAGATATACAGGAAGTTAACACTAAAGAGAACAGCAGAAGGAGATAGACAGGAAGTAAACACTAAAGGGAACAGCGGAAGATGATAGACAGGAAGTTAACACTAAAGTGAACAGCGGAAGGAGATAGACAGGAAGTTAACACTAAAGGGAACAGCAGAAGGAGATAGACAGGAAGTAACACCAAAGGGAACAGCGGAAGGAGATAGACAGGAGGTAAACACTAAAGGGAACAGCAGAAGGAGATAGACAGGAAGTAACACCAAAGGGAACAGCAGAAGGAGATAGACAGGAGGTAAACACTAAAGGGAACAGCAGAAGGAGATAGACAGGAAGTTAACACTAAAGGGAACAGCGGAAGGAGATAGACAGGAAGTTAACACTAAAGGGAACATCGGAAGGAGATAGACAGGAGGTAAACACTAAAGGGAACAGCAGAAGTAGATAGACAGGAGGTGAACACTAAAGGGAACAGCGGAAGGAGATAGACAGGAGGTAAACACTAAAGGGAACAGCAGAAGGAGATAGACAGGAAGTTAACAGTAAAGGGAACAGCGGAAGGAGATAGACAGGAGGTAAACACTAAAGGGAACAGCAGAAGGAGATAGACAGGAAGTTAACACTAAAGGGAACAGCGGAAGGAGACAGACAGGAAGTTAACACGGAACAGCAGAAGGAGATAGACAGAAGCAATAAAATATATCTTTAATCAATAACATCTTGTTTAAATCAATATGTCGTGTCAATTGTATTTATTTATTTAGTAAGAAGCTGTGTATTAAGTGGAATGATTCTCAGAAAGCTAGTCATCATAGTTCCTTTTGCTATAACAACCAGCTTGCTGCATATGATACCTTACTTAACTACGGTTCTAATACATTTGACTGTAAAAGTAAATGAAAAGTAACATTTTAAAAATAAAGAATACTCCTTTAGGTTTTGGCTACACGACTACTAAAGTTAACAGATATTGTTCTAAACTGTATTAAAGTAAACATGTATTATTTTAATCTGTATTGCATTGAACATGTATTATTTGGGACTGTTTTCAAGTAATCCTATATATATAACCTTCTCACTTACACTCACTGACCCAGATACCAGCACACACACATATTCTTTTCAAGGTTCTTTCTGGGGCCAATATAATCTCAGGCACCAATATATCTGTGTACAATGTTTGATTGTCTGGGAAAGAATAGTTTGTGTGAAATATTCCTTGGGAAAGTAAAGGAGTGAATTCAGGTGCAAGATAAAGATTGACTCTGTCCTTGTTTACTTCCGAAGCTCTCACGCTCTGTTCAGAAGTAAAATACTTTTTCCCAGAACTCTGATTCGCTGTATTGGGCCCGACCAGAAGTGAATCCAACCAGTACACCTAGGGGAGTGAGCAACCAACACAACTCCTCCCCACGGACTCTCTGATTCGCTTAGGAGTGAAATCGACCAATTAGAGATTTGGGGGAGGCGGAGCAACAGACACAACTCTGCCCCCAAATATGTCTATGTATACTGATGTTTATTCATGCACGAGGCCCCCTGTTTCTGACTGGCTGGTCCCGATATCTGTATCGCACGGCAGTAGAACTGGGAGTCCAGAGTACTCTGTAAACTTGTATTGGTGTTTTTTACCATTAAAATCAGATTATTGTTATAACTTTTATTCCGGTGTTTTGAACTGCTTCTTTTATTAATCTGACCAGGCTCATCTAACGGACGGCGCGGAGCGGAGGTGGGCTTTTAGCCACCACCACTGTGTTTGCTCCTACACTATTAGATGAGGCTGAGACAATAGGCGCTTTCACACCAGAGTAATTTTCCCAGTACAGTTCCGATAATTCTTAAAATGTTGCGTTCACACCAAAAAAATCCAGAACTAGAACTTAGTTAATGAGAACCTTTTCACCCCCTTTTTAGTCCCTGCTAGAGAGCAGGTACTTTCATGGGAGAAAAAGTTTCCCATTTCTGATTGGCTGGGCGAATTGCAAACCACGCCCCGTAAAACTCGGAAAAGTTTTGTGAAGCCGCCATTGTATTTGCTGGCATTAGCACTATTAGCATTAGCATTAGCCCAGCGCAGAAACGCAGAGAGACTAACTTATGGCAACACAAAAGAAAACATGGGAGCGGTGGAGATGAGGAGGTGTCGGCGTTCTGGCAATTTACTCGGAAGGCTTCAGTAGAAGCTGCTTCCGGCCGGGGACTTTGGGTGGCAGTATACGCCGTGAAGTTGTTTGCGGCCTGCCAGTAAACCCAAAGCAGAAGAAGAAGTCAGCGGCTTAATTTGCCTAATCCTCCCCCAGGGACTTATTCCGGTGTAAACGCGATCTGCTCTTTAGTTCATCAGAACTAAAGAGTTCTGATGAACTAAGTACTGGGACTACCACTAATGTGGTGGTTAGGTTAAAGTGACTGATGTTTGAAAGTGAAAGTAACATTTAAATTGTTTCCCACAGGCTTGAGTTTTGTTTCCCATCCATCAGCGCATTCCTCCACCCTTACCTGTCTTAGCTACTTTTCAGTTGATGTCATCTTGTAGACCTTTTCTTAGTGATCAATGTTTCAATCATTGTGTTTGCTGTCTCCTTACAGCCATACCCTCCACTTGGAGCAGGCCAGGGGTGGAGGTGGAGGGTATGAGATGGCACACTACATCCTCTTTATCATCTACACCCTGTACACTCTGCCCCTTGGCCGTGTCATCAGCAAGCATGGAATATCATTCCATTGCTACGCTGATGACACGCAGCTATATATAAAGACAGACTCTATCCCACATGCTTCCTCACTGTCACCATCATCGTCACCGCTCCCATCAACATCCCTTAACACCTGCATTGAGGAGATAAAGGCCTGGATGTGAGAAAACTTCCTGCAACTAAATAGCTAGTTTTAGCTCTCAACAAGTTTTAAAAGTTTATCTTACCTTTTTTCACCTAGTTAACGTTTTTTTTATTATTATTCATGCATATTTTACTAATCACTCCCCCCTCAAATGGAAATATGTGTTTACATAAATGGTGACCAAACCGTTTGAGACCCACAGAGATAACTTAGACAAAGTTAACTATCTAAACCAGTGATCACCAACTGGCAGCCCGCGGGCCACATCCGGCCCGCCAGACATTCTCATCCGGCCCGCACGACGGGGGTGACTGTGGCGTTGGCGGAGTGGTTACTACGTTCACCTCCCACCCATTTTTTTTTTTTACAACGTCTCGTGAGTAAGGTGCAGTACCGGAGTCCAACAGAGAGGCAGCAGCTGCGGGTCAGTAGACTGCATACTGCGAAACCTTCCCTGCCTTGAACAAGAATTGATCCTTCGTTGTGAAGAGTCTGGTTATTGCGGTCCGCACCACAGCAGTAGCCCCGCTGCGACAGAGTCCAACAGAGAGGCAGGAGCTGCGGGACAGTAGCCTCGAAGCAGGGTTGGGTTGTAACGGAATACATGTAACGGCGTTACGTAATCAGAATACAACAAATCAAGTAGGCTAACTGTATTCAGCTGGCGTTACATTTGAAAAAGGAGTAATCTGATTACAGTTACTTTCGTAAACCTGAAGTGAATACATTTTGGAATACTTTTTGGAATTATTGGTGGAAAAGTTTCCTCACAAAATGTAATATTCATTACCGGCAGAACTGTGTGCACACTGCACAGCGCTGCATGTCTGTGAGCGAGAGAGAGATGCAGAGTGTCTGTGAGGCCCTGCCCCCGCACGCAGATGAAAGAGACAGAGATCTCTTTTAAACTATATTGAAAGTTAGAAACGGAGATGGTTCGATAAAATGTGCAAGATAACGTTTATGTAGCATTTCTTTATTGTCGAGATGATGACATTTATAACGGGATCAAATCAAAGTGAAAGTATGGAGTCAGATTTGGGTCAATATTCTAGCCCGTAAAACAAGCTACTCACGAGCGGAAAATGTGCTTTTACACGCGCATAAAATGACCCTCGCGCGCAGATTAAACCCCCGCGAGCGGCTCTGCGCCCTTTTCAGTGTTGGATGGATAATTAAGGATACAAATGAATGACAAGTGAGCTATTTATTTTTTATTTTTCAAAAAGAATACAACAGTTCTAGCATATTACAAATGCGTGATAATAAAGCAATTGGTTATAAAGAATGTCCTTTTGTATCAAGCAAATAAAAAAACAATTTTTACAACCAATTATATTTATATATATATATATATATGCAATTTTCGACAGATACAGCCCACTCAAAAATATATTGTTTTATATAAAATTAATTAATTAATATATATATATTAGCTGTACACTTTACGAATATAATAGTTTTTTATGGACAACTTTACCATTCAATCTCGTCCAACTGATTTTGCTGCCGTCACTCCTCGGCTCTTGGTAGTTCAGGCATTTATCAAACCTGGCAACTCCGGGTTTCCTGGCAGCTGTCAATCAAAGTCCAGTGGCTCCGCCCCAAAGTGCCAGAAACTTTTCACGCGCGCGAAGACAGACTCCGCGAGGCTGATACTCCCGCGAGCGAGCAAGAGGGCTGTCTCTCTCGCGAGCGAGCGCAGAGCCGCTCGCGGGCGCAGAGCCGCTCGCGGGGGTTTAATCTGCGCGCGAGGGTCATTTTATGCGCGTGTAAAAGCACATTTTCCGCTCGTGAGTGTTGTGGAATATTTTCCAAGGCCCATAACTTTGACCCAGTGTATCAGTTCAAACTGTCCTGACTGAGCACAGGCACCTGTAACCTTGGCTGCTGTGCTCTCAGTGTTTTGTCTCCCTGTTCCTGCCTGTTGGCGTCAGCTGATAGAGGTGTTATCATTCTATCTTATTATGCAGCATGTTGATGATGCTCTCTGAACTAGCTAAATACATGGGTCTGGGGTAGAGTTCTTCAGGATTGACGTGGCAACTCTACCGTGAAGTCAGAACCTCTGACTCTTGGACTTGTGATGTGAATCCTCCGGCCGTTAACTCCAAATAAACCATCATGTGTTTGACATCAAAGCTACTGCTCTTCCTGTGTCTCCTTCCTGAGTCGGTGACTCCCACTACATAGCTACACAGAAGTTTCCTCTACAAATTGGCGTTGTCGGCAGGATGCCAACAGATCTTCAGATTCTGGTAAGTGTGATTTTCAAATCTACTTTGGACATTGCCTTATCAGAATCTGTGATTGACGGTATCCTAAAATTACCTGTGAAACTGATCGGCTGCGTTTCCTTTTGGTTAATGAACATTTGGGGATGATAAACCCAGGAGATCAGTGTCTGGGGACTCAGTCCTGGCTTATTTCCTCTGTGTATGCTGCTCGGGACGGAAGTGCCATACAGGCATACACAGCTCATGTTTAGAGATACCTTAAAGAAAGGGCATCAGTGAAGTGGAGCTTCTGTGTGAATTGAAAGCAATGTAAAAGATTTGTATTGGACAAATCGCCGGATTTTGAGGGTCTTAGCGGCTAAACATAGCAGTTGAAAATAAGCAGCCAGAGATATTTACTGCTATCACCTCTCTGTAAAAACACGGCTCCAGCTGCAGCCTTGCGTGTGTGTGTAAAACCTCCCCGTGTGTGTGTGGGGCTGGAGCAGTGCAGGCTGAGAGGGAGAAAGTCACAGCTTATTGCCTATAGGCTTTAACTCACGGCACCGCCGTCCTTCAAACGGGACGGTCTAAAAGCACTCGTTGTTTAGGACCGCTTTTCTCATGGTTAGACGGGCCAGCGCGAAGTGCGTGCATCACCCGATGTGCTACGGCTCTCTGGAGCAGGTGGCGGTCAGGAGTGCATACATACAATTATAGGCTAATTGATCAGAGGTGTGTAGTGGCAAGCAAGCATAGGCAAGCTGTGTTTCACCTTGAGGTGAACTCGATGGCGAGTAGATATAGGCTGGTCGTACGGACTACAGTCAACTGAGCTGTTGTTTGGAGAGAAAGGGCAGGGGAAAAGTCTGTGGGCTCCGATCGGGGGGGCACAGCGCCACTAGAAACAAATAGCCTAGTGGTTGTCGCAAGAGGATAAGCTAGTTATCGTTCTTGGACGGCTTTCAGGCACCGATCAATAACTTGTATGCAAGGGTGAGGCGTGAGAAGACGCCGCACTGGAGATAATTCCCCACCCCCTCTAAGATCTCTAAAATCCGGACTAAATTGAGCTGGATGAGCTTTGCTGTCGCGCTGGTGTTTATTAAGAGTTCATGTTTTGTTTGTCTGATTGTTGTATGGGGGGTCTATATTGGTTTGTCCCGCCGTCTTGTGTATGTTTTGTAACAACGAATAATGAATCAGTCCATAGACAGGGTAAAATGAACTAAACTTTAGTTATCTCACCAAAAGTAAATGACTTGAGAAAAATAAAAAGAGTGTTTTTATGTCCCGCCTCTGAGTGTGCAGGGGAACATGTAAACAAGAAGCACACTGTTGAGGGTGAGCGCTAGGTGTAAGAAGAAAAGAAGATTATATTGCTTTAAGAATCCATTATTAAATGGTATTGCTGGTATGTTAAGATATCTTTGTGACCTTGTATAAACCCTATGCCCCGTCCTGCGCCCCGAGACCCTCAGAGACCTGCCTGAGGAGATCAGGGTTGCAAAATCTGTTTTTTTAGGTCAATGTTGTATTATTTGTTTCATTTATTCTTAATCTATGTATTGTATAGTAATAATTAATAAAAGCGTAATGTATTGAACACATTCCGAAACAAAGCAGATAAGCAGAACAAGACTCAGACATAATACTAATTGTTGTTGAAACCTTTTGCGCTGTTGCAGCAAAATGGAAACTGTGTTAATTATTCTGTTCCAACTGGCCACTGGAATCAGGTAATTAATATAAGTTGAAGTTCAATTACAGTTTTAAAAACAGGTTAACATTCTTTATTAAACTGCTTCAAATTATTTCTAGTATCAACCAATTGGTCTCCAGAGACAATACTAAAATTAAAATAGTTGTTAAACTACTGACAAGTTTTCTGAAACCGAGCTTATGAACAACAGAGTAAAGGTTGCTGGTTAAGCCAGGATCAATATATTTGTTGAAGTTTTTATTGTGTGCATAATAAATGTGTTAAATTAATTGAGCAATTCTTTAAAAGTATAATGTTGCAATTTCTTTAAAATAAGTAATCACAGTTAAAAAATAGATGTTGTTTTCCAAGGGCCTCTCTTTCACAGGCACTTTGAATCATAACACTCCCAAGTCCTACAGAAACTCAGTATCATTTTGTGTTGCAAGCCAAATCCAGGGGTTCTACTCGAGCCCAATTTTAAATACCATAAAGAAAAGTATTGAACCCAGCTCGAGCTAAATGAGAAATGTATTTAATTAATGTGCAAGTGTTTTGATTTATTTAAAATGTTCCAGTCTAGCTTCCTTCGCATTTCCTGCATAATATATGTTTCTCACAATTGTTTGTTTTTTTGTAAGCTGCACACAGGTGATACTGAGTCTTCTCGAGTAATAGATTACACCATGCTTAAATAGACTCCTAAGTTATTATTTCATATGAGACATATGTAAGAAAAGGGAGGGAAGAGTCAATTATATTGAGTAATTGATTTTATATTGGAACATTTATTTCTCAAACCTGTTTTATGGAAGAGGAAAATATTTCTGATAAACTAATATGTTATCAAACGGTAAATGGTGAATTAATATAACATTTAGAATAATTGAGAAGGGGTGATATCCACAGGGACTAGCTCACCTTTAACTTACAATAATATTTCTCTACTTTGGACTGATGAGTATATGATTCTTGCATGTTAAAATGACTAACACAAACCTTACATTTATGCATGTGCATGTCTCAGGAAGGCTCCCAAATAATTCTGAGGGGCCTATCCTATTTTTGTATTTAAATGATAATGTGCTAATCCATTACCTTGAGTTGTCTGCACTCAGGAAAACATCCCTATCAAGTGTTAACCCAATAACTACAGTAGGACAGCTCTGAAGGCCAAGGGTCAGAGAGAGAGCTACGTGGGTCCACGCCAGCCACTGCAAGGTCCTAATCACCAACAAAAGTAGATGACAACAAGTGATGTGTCCTAATCACCAACAAAAGTAGATGACAACAAGTGATGTGTCCTAGTCACCAACAAAAGTAGATGACAACAAGTGATGTGTCCTAATCACCAACTTGCACCACACTTGCACTACATACACCAAAACACACTACACACAAGGTATCACGAGCGAGTGCCAGCTGAGCGGTTCCATATGCCCTCTGGTTCCTCGTTTGTGTTACCGGTGTGCGGAGTCTGACTGTCCGTGTCACAAAATCGACCGAAGGAATACACACACACACCCCATGGAGCATTCCCACCTCGTGATGACGGCTCGCCTGGGAAAACGACAACGCAACCGTGAGCAATACAACTGGCCTGGCCCAGTGATGTGGGGTTTAGCTCGCCACAAGACTACGTTTGGTTGTGCGGCGACAAGCTCTATCAAGTTCTGGCTCCCCTCTGGATAGGTACATGCACTCTAGTGGATTTGAATCCAGCAATCAGGCTTAACAACACTACTCTTTAATGTATTATCCATGCATAGAAAGACCTACAATGATGTTTCAAGTACTGGATTAATTTCAGTTTTGGCCCAAAACAAATATTTATAATATTTCATATAACAATTATGTAGCATATTTGATCCTCAAATTAGAGAAGTATAATTTAAAGAAATTGATATTCTCAACATTAGATAAACACAGAAGAATCCTTTCCAAGTACCATAAGTAGATGCTCAGGTAAGTATGGCTAATAGGAATAATTGATAGACTTAATTTGGTACAGATCAGTGGTAGCATTTACAAATGTAATAATTCAAGGTTTAAGAATGTTTAATCCTTCCTTTCCAGGTTTTTACAAAAGTCTTTGAATATTTGCCTAACTTTTCCTTTTCAGATTTTGAACAATGTACTTGACTAAAATGAATGTATTGATTTCACTAAGTGCCTTACTCTTGACTAAAGCATATTTAAGTAAACGTAAAAGTAATCCTAAAATTGAGGACACTGCACTTTTGCAGATTACAGATTGATCAAATCACCAGTGTGAATTCTATACTCTAACTGTGAATGTTTAGCTGGATCTCTTACGATCCTGAGTTTTAAAATGCTTTTGACTAGTGATTGCCTTGAAGTAAATCTTTAAAGCGGCAAACTGGTTTTGATTTTATAGTTTGATGAATGAAATTAACTAATGGTAAATGATAAAATATATTAGTTTAAAAACAAATATTTAGCCATTGTGCACCTGTGTTTTATGTGTGTTCATTATTATGCTTTTGACAAAAAGATGATCAAACACTGATGAGAGATGATTTTTCCTATTATGATTGGCTGTATCAATCATTGTGATTGAATGTTTCAATCTTAATGTGATTGTTATTGATGTAATTGATGTTGTGTAAGTCCACACTCAAAGCTGAAGATTCCCATTGATTTAAGTATTGAACTAAATATTATTAGACTAAGGGTTTTAGATTATCAAAATTGATAAAAAGAAAGAAACTTTAGATTATCAAAATTGATAAAAAGGAAGAAACTGTTGTGGAATATTTTCCAAGGCCCATAACTTTGACCCAGTGTATCAGTTCAAACTGTCCTGACTGAGCACAGGCACCTGTAACCTTGGCTGCTGTGCTCTCAGTGTTTTGTCTCCCTGTTCCTGCCTGTTGGCGTCAGCTGATAGAGGTGTTATCATTCTATCTTGTTATGCAGCATGTTGATGATGCTCTCTGAACTAGCTAAATACATGGGTCTGGAGTAGAGTTCTTCAGAATTGACGTGGCAACTCTACCGTGAAGTCAGAACCTCTGACTCTTGGACTTGTGATGTGAATCCTCCGGCCGTTAACTCCAAATAAACCACCAGTGTTTGACATCAAAGCTACTGCTCCTACCGTGTCTCCTTCCTGAGTCGGTGACTCCCACTGCATAGCTACACAGAAGTTTCCTCTACAGTGAGTAGCTTGTTTTACGCGCTAGAATATTGACCCAAATCTGACTCCATATAAATGGCCTGTTGCTGCTGAATGCATGGGGCAAGTGACTGGAAAAAGTTTTAAAAGTTATTACATCGTTTCAGATAATACATAATAATGATAATTCATTCTATTTAGGGGCGCCTTTCAAAGCACCCAAGGACACCTTACAATTCACAACATATTCTAAGGAAAGGTTTTAAGACAGTACAAAGAATGCAGTCCGGGTGATGTTTTTTATGTGGGGTGCAGATGAGAGGGAGCAGTCCAGAATGACACCAAGATGTTGTGTTTGAGTTCTTGATAAGCCATTAAAACAGTAAAATAAGTATCTCCTGTTCACCAAAACATACCCATCTGTTATGGAAAAAGAAAGTAATCCAAAAGTATTCTAAAAGTAATCTGAATACATTTTTAAGACACGTAACTGTAACTGTATTCTGATTACTTTCAGAGCATGTATTCAGTAACTGATTACATTTACAAAGTAACCCTCCCAACCCTGCCTAGAAGTGATCCTTCGTTAGCGTGAAGAGTCTGCTAAGCTTTATGCGGTCCACAGTACCTGAGCGTGCTCCACTAGCACCCCCCCCACTTCAAAATTCTGGGCTATATAAAAATCGCTGGCCCGCGATAGTGTCTATTGGATACATTTTGGCCCTTGGACAAATGTAGTTGGTGATCCCTGATCTAAACACTCAGAGTCCTTTACCTCACCTGAGCTGTAGTTATCCGCCTCTCAGTCTGACAGCAGAGGACTCTCCTCCACCTTGTTGTTGAAACAGCTCCTTATATCCGTTAGCACAGCTAGCTAGCAACAATACATGTAACCGGTGCGCGCGCTCTCTATCTCTCACTCGCGCCACACATACTCTAACACACACCCTCCCGAGCTTGAATGACACACAGAGACCAATCGAGGGCTTTAGTGTATGATCTGTATGAAAGTGGCCATGTCGGCAGGCCACATCATGTAGACAGCCAGTCACCCTCTGTGAGGCAGAGTCAGACCCACATTTGCGCAGCGTTGCGTTCACAATACATACATAAAAAAAAGATTCCTCAGGCCAGCAGGCCACTTATCAGGCCAGGCCATCGGGAAACCTCCCGGTCCTCCCGATGGCCAGTCCGGGCCTGGCTACAACTACAACAAGATGAACATATTTGACCGTGATTTAATTGTAATACACGTTTCAAAATGATGCCGAAGTAACAACATACTGATACCGGTTATTAAAATCCATGAATTCATGTTTTGACAAGTCTGCAGACAGACGGCAGGCGAAAAATCTTTTAAAATGCATGTTTTCTGAATGGAGATCGGCTAAGCTAACGTTGTATATGCTCCGACCGTCCACACTCACAACAACGGCCTATACAGACATAAATAAAGCAGCGACTGTATTCGCCATGACACAGGCAGTCTGTGGTTTGTACTTGTTTAACTTTTGTCTAGTTTCTGAACAGATATGAGGAGCTGTGAGCTCTGAGTGCTAACACGGCTGTGTTGTTTTTCTGGGGCGCTCATTGAAGATGACGTCACGGCTCCGCCTATACTGCGTTACTAGATACTACCCCAGTTCATAAACTGTAATGGAAACGCAGCATTAAAGTGAGCCAGTCCTAACAAGGCCTAACCATGCTGCCATACCGAGCGAGGCCGTATAGTGGAAATGCGCCATTAGTACTCTGTGATGGCACAGTGTTAGTACTCTGCACTGTGGCCGCAGCAACCCCGTTTCTAATCCGTGTCACAGCAGCACAAAGTTCATGTTGTGACATCTAACTCTATCTTCACTTCATTTTACAAAGTGTGCAGCTTTGAGGAATGAAGATATACTGTATAGGGCTAGTGCCGATGGATACGTCTCTTACTATGAGTCAGAAGATTCTAGGTCCAACTCCTGGCTAGCTCCGTTCACTTCAGCAAGTGAATCAATTGGTCCTCACTTACAACAACAACTCTCTACAAACTGTCCATGAAGTCAAGACCAGACTCCGGCTAGTTTAATAAGCAGCACAATTTACATGATCTGCATTTGTCGGTTATGATGGGTTGTCTGGAAATAATGATAATTAACAGCAACAACCAAAGAGTTTTACATCATGCAGTGATTCAGAGTGATTTGGGGGCAGAGATCAGCAGGGTTGCTATTGGTTATTTGTCAGAGTCCCGACAGCATGTAAATATGCTCACTATGAAAACAACATGTAGAGAGATTTACAGATCTCTGCTGAATCAGAGCCTGTGTAGGAAGACCTTTGAATGATGTGTACTGTACGTACACAGAGACTGGTACAACATCAATAAGGTCACCAGGTCCCAGTCAACACTTTCTGGCTGTGTGTATGGGAAACCTTAAGATGTTCACCACAGTCTGTGTCTGCTTTGATTGACACATAAGGTTTTCCTGCTCTTTCTTGGATCCTGACAAAGACCTTCAATGACACTCCAAACACTCAGAGCATACCTTAACCTTAGAGCAGCTGCCATTTACACAGCTGTGCTCATCTGGAGCCCTGCCAATGTTTTCAGTCCTCACGTGTTCAGTAGCAACAGAACACATCACACACACGCACGCACACACACACGCACGCGCACACACGCACGCGCACACACACACACAATCAGGTAAATTAATTTCCCATTAATATACTAATGACATCATCAAACACATGTTTTATAATTTGAACTGTCGCACACTAACGATACAGAGAGGGTTTACCCGTAGTTATCTTAGATGCAATCATTCCTGAACATAGGTTAGTAGAGGACAATAAACACAGATGACCAGGTGTTCCGGACAGGTATCTGCAGTGGATGGATGTCCGGACACACACACCCAAGATGCAGGAACAGGGACACTCTGCCCGGATAAATGTTTACTAAATCACTAATCCGTGGTAATGTTCCTGTTGATTCTATATCAAAAAGCTCCAGCTGTGTTTTCACAGCTGTGAGAAAGGACTATTTGTTTGAAATACATCCAGAGCTGCTCAATGTTTGCCAGTTCCTTTCAGAGAACTCTGAGGATAGAAGTCTGCCGACGGGTGAGAGCAGACAGCTGGAGAAACATCTGCTCATCTCCTCCTGTCTTACAGCACCCTCTGCTGTCAGGAGGACAAATTGAGTAAACACAGCCACAACAATATATTTCAATGCAGGATCAGGGGGTTTGCTGTGATTTAGAGTCAGCGTTCTTTTAACTTTGCTCATATCCACTGCTGTCTGACACGGTGCTGCTGTGATAATATGGTAAAGAGAGGAAACACACATTGTGGGGGGTTTTGGACTTTTGGTTGGTCAAAACAAACGATATTCCGCTTTGTCATGACATTTTATAAACCAATGATTTTTGATAAATCATTTATCAAAAAGGAAAATAATAATAATTGTAATGATAATTGCAGCCCTATGTTTTCAAGTAAACCTACACATATATAGATATACAAAATATTGAAATAATGTGTGCAAAATATTATTACTTACTGCTTTATCGGGGTCATTTCAAACATTATATTTCCAAACTGCACTTCTTGCAGAACTTACAATGAACTTCAATGATAATTCAAAAATATATTATTTCCTTTTATGAATTGCGTGTTTTGCCCCCTTCACAAATAGATTTTAGAACAATATTAACAATATTACTTAAATTCATTTAAAAATATTTACAACATTGTTTATGTGTGAATTTCCTGTGTATCAAGAGATATACTAAAAGTATAACTGCTGTCAAGTTGTACAAATGTAATTTTAAAAGATGACTATTTTATAAAATTGTAAGTGGTATTAACATGAGTTTTATACATACGTTTTTGATTACGAATATAAACAGTTGTAAAGATTACAAAGAATAGTAAGCATATGCTCAATGACCTTCAAGATTATGAGGGATTCCTTAGAAGATATTCTATTCAAAACGTTTGAGAACCCCATGTTTAAATTATGTAAACCATAGAATTAGGCACTGTTCAATACTACGATAATTAATGTGGAATAAGTTGTATTAAATGTATTACTTAATAATGAACTAGTTAATAAATGACTGTCATATAATATCACAGTTTTCACCACTGAGAGAGGTATAGCCTCTTTGTGGTACTGTCCGCAGAAACCCTCCTCCCGCCCCGGACCCCCAGGGGGCAGCACTGCTCTGGGGAAGGGCCGGCTGCTGCTGGAAACACCCGGAAACAGCCCGTACAGACGAAGTGGTTAGCAGCGTTAGCAGCTAGCATCCTACCGTGTTTACCTGTGTGTTAAAGCATCTGAGCTGTCAGCTGTTTGTGGCAACGTTTCTACACCGGAAGCGAGTAAGATCATTGGAGATGGCTGACGGCAGAAGTGAAGATTTATTTGATAACATTCTGTTGGCGGATGAAAGGTGAGCTTTCTGCCAGCTGTGCTGTTTTGTTTACCTGGGCACGTGCCTGACGTCAGCTGATTTTCTATAACGTGAGCGCTTTACAACACAATGGCATATCAGCCATGCACACACATAGAGACAGCACACATAGAATAGAATAGAAATAAGCGGTTTGTAGGCTGCACTTTGGGATAAATAGTACCTTTTCAAAAAACACTTGGCTAAAGTCTGAAGCGTGATTGATGATTCAACCCTTAAACAAGTGTCAGTTTAATACTAACACTTTACACTTATTAAATATTTCTGATATTTTATTCCTGCAATCAAACTGCTTTAGTAAGTTATTATTTTATTTTTTTGCAGTCTTGTGGAACCATTGGGAGTTCTTCCTTCATTCGAAATACAAATGTATCTTCAGAAAAAATGTTCACTGTAAATCAGATTCTCTTCAGGATATACACTCACTGACCACTTTATTAGGTTCACCTTGCTAGTAATGGGTCAGACCCAGTGGCGGCCGTCCAATAGGGGCATTTCCCACATTACAAATAAAAAAATATATTTTAATTTTTAATAAACAAGGTAAATATTATACAATTGGTATCAGTAAAATGTATAATCTACAATAAAATCTCGTTTAAAATTGTGTTACGATGTCTAAAGTTACTGATAAGTAGGGATGGGTATCGACAGAGCCCTAGAGAGATAAGAGTTACGACACTCCCATAGACCTCCGTTGTAAAAAATGGCGGCGCCTACTTCCGGGGTATGGACATCGAAATAGTTCAAAATATTACCTAATTAACTTTTTATTTAATTATTCATGCATATTTTACTAATCACATTACATTTCATTTAGCTGACGCTTTTATCCAAAGCGACTTATAATGACCGATTACAGGGACATTCTCCCTGGAGTAACTAAGGGCTAAGTGCCTTACTCAAGGGCACACTAGTGGTGGTGTTCCTGGCGGGATTTGAACTCACAGCCTTCCGATCTTCAGCCCACCTCACTATCCATTAGACCAATCACTACCCGCGAAAAAAAAGAAAAAGTTTTAACAACATTATTTATTGACTTTTCATTCCGGTATAATCATTTTGCGCAAAGATGGCACTGTTTGTCAGAGCACTTCATCCTTCTGGGATTTCATGAAGAACAGCTCCAACGCCTGTGTGTATGGGAACGCCTCTGGTGCTGGTCCATTAACTGCCAGTGTTTCCCACAGATCTGAAATATACTTTGGGGGGTGGTGGTAGCGGGGGGGGGTTGAGGTGACGTGCAACAACATTAACCTTTCTGTTGGTCGCTTGTTAGCAGACCCTTCACGCGATGGCAGAGCGAACAGGTACAGGTACAGGCAGGGTCCATAATGATAGCCCTATAGTTTAAATCTACTACCCACACATGAACATATGGACATGGGTTACTATTTTAAAAAATAAATGTATTTATTAATGTATTTAGGAACCTATCCATGTGATCTTTAGTGGGGGTCGACCTCAAATCCTCTAGGGGGGTCCAGGGGCATGCCCCCCCGGTAAGATTTTATTTTTTATTTTGGAGTTAAATGCATCAATCTGGTGCATTTTGAGGGGAAAATAAAGAGACTAGATCTATGGAAACACCTATATTTAACAGAACTGTATACATTTCAATAATCATAAAATCAAGGCCATAACCAATAACATACCATTTCCAATATGAAAAAAACACTGAAACTTGTTTATTAATTTAGTTTTGGTTCATTTATAGTTGTGAGTGTGTCTGTGCTCCTGAATCAGCCTCTCCTGTCTCCCTCCTCTCCCCCCCCTCCTCTTTGAGGCAGCAGCAAAGACTAGTTTTCTCTCAACAAGTTTTAAAAGTGTATCTTACCTTTTTTCACCTAGTTAACTTTTTATTTATTTATTCATGCATATTTTACTAATCACATTACATTTCATTTAGCGGACGCTTTTATCCAAAGTGACTTATAATGACCGATTACAGGGACATTCTCCCTGGAGTAACTAAGGGCTAAGTGCCTTACTCAAGGGCACACTAGTGGTGGTGTTCCTGGCGGGATTTGAACTCACAGCCTTCCGATCTTCAGCCCACCTCACTATCCATTAGACCAATCACTACCCTCTCAAATGGAAATATGTGTTTACATAAATGGTGACCACACCGTTTGAGACCCACTGAGAACTTAGACTAAGTTAACTATCTAAACACTCAGAGAGTCCTTTACCTCACCTGAGCTGAGGTTATCCCGAGCTTGAATGACACACAGAGACCAATCAAGGGCTTTGATTTATGATCTGTATGACAGTGGCCATGTCGGCAGGCCACATCATGTGGACAGCCAGTCACCCTGTGTGAGGCAGGCCACTTAACAGGCCAGAAGGAGGCGAGATCAGAGCAAGGGAGCGAGGGATCATTGTCTACAAGTTAATCGATCGCAGATGGCGTCGTGGTCACGGACGAATAAAAAAAATATATATAAAAAAATGTTTTATTAAAAAAACTAAATGGGTCTCGAAATATAATTGGGCGGCCGTTAATATACCTGGGCGGCCCGCCCAAGTATAGTCTATGTGTGGGAAACCCTGATTCATTATAATTATTGTACAAAATGGTATAAGAATGCAAACTTAAATTGATTATAGTCTATTATCAATTCAGGTTAAGAAACTAGTGTTGCTTGCATCCTATTTTAAAGGCATTTATTTTTATACTCTACTAAAATGCAACAACAAAAGGGTTTGATTCTATTAATTGTGTCTTTTTTATTGCACTTTGGCAGCAGATTCCTGTAGCTTCAGATCTGAGTTGTCTTATTAGTAAGCCTAATTTATACTTTTGTAGCAACACTATTTTTATAAAATGGCAAATAAAGGGTTCAAAGTCTTTTCTTTTTTCCTGTGTCATATGTGGCAGCACTGTTCAATGTTTCTTGAAAACATTACCCACTGTAGTATGTGACGTGTGAATAAACTCCAACTCTGTATCAACAACACTGTTGTGTAACTTCAGTTAAATACTTGTATGTGTGTAGATTAGAAAGAGGTAAGATAAAGGATCTGCAGTATTTTATGAAGTATTAATCGTACAAAGGTCAGTTTTATACAAGTAGAAGTGTGTATTTACCTGGTTTGGACTGGTAGATCTCGGCAGACTGGCAACTTTAAAAGTATCTCTCGGTTCAAAAAAGGTTGGACACCCCTGCTGTAGGCGGACTATGCAGATGCATGCGGCCACTAGGGGGCCCCCAAGCTGAAAGTATTTATTTTTTTATTCATCCAAAAAACAAAAAAAGTATAATTCATACACACAAAGATGAACAAAATTAGTAGAAGCGGGAGGGCTGAAGCATAGCTTATGGAAAGTAGCCCTCCCGTGCATTAACCTAATACAACATCGGCATTATTGCGTCAAACGTATAGAAATGAAGGAGTACAAAGAAATAAAGAAAACAGGAGAAAAAATGTAATAAAAGTTAGGGCAGGAAAACAATAAATGCATATATATATATATATATATTAGGGGTGTAACGGTACACGTACCGAAATTATTCGGTACGGGCCCTTCGGTTCGGTACAGGTGTGTACCGAAGTGTACCGAACGAATATAACGTTAAACGTAAAAAATTGAGAACGTGAATAACTTTTTGGAAGTAATCTCAGGTGCTGCGTCGCAGCATTCAGAGTAATTTGCTCACATTGGGTTCAACGCGTCATAGAGCGAGCAAGTCATTTCATTGGACGAGAGGGATACTATGAGAGCTGGTCAGAGGGATGCGTTCAAATGTAGTCAGTAATTTGAGGAACTGTCAAAAATTAATGGCGAACGCAGATAAAGTTGAGCTCGAAAATCCTCCAGCATCATTGAAGTCTCCGGTTTGGGAACATTTTGGTTTCGCAGTTACGTACAAGGATGACGGACAAAGACAGGTGGACCGAACCAAAGCTGTTTGTCGGCATTGTTCAACTAAAATTGGTTACACGGCTGGCAATACATCAAACTTGCACACTCATTTGAAAAGGCATCACCCGAACGTGAATATCACCGGTACCAAAAGAAAAAAGACTGAAGTGTAAACCCAACTCCCACTAGCATTTAAGCCTCCACCACTCGCAAAAAGATCAGACCGAGCCAAAGCTATTACAAACACCAAATATCCTTATGTTGCCATGTTAGCAAAGCGCTACCTGGCTGTATCGGCTACCTCTGTCCCTAGCGAGAGGGTTTTCTCCACAGCAGGAGACATTGTTAGTGCCAGCAGATCTGCCCTTTCGGCAAGCAATGTGGACAAGTTAATTTTTATTTAAAAAAACATGAAAATACAATGACAAGCAAGTCCTATTGTCAAACTGGCTGCTTAGGTGCTAGTACAGTAGGCTACAGTTCAAATACAGATTATTTCAGTTCATCGAAATGCTGCACCTTAATGTTCATTTTATTATATTTTGTATTTATTTGAGTGAATATTCACAGTTTAATAATAATTAAAAACCCAAAACTAATAGTTTATGTTTTGTGAGTACTAGTACAGTAAAGTTCAAATACAGATTATTTCAGTTCATCGAAATGCTGCACCTTAATGTTTATTTTATTATATTTTGTATTTATTTGAGTGAATACATTATTCACAGTTTAATAATAATAAAAAAAAAAAATATATATATAAAAATTCTGCTGTACCGAAAACGTACCGAACCGAACCGTGACCAAAAAACCGAGGTACGTACCGAACCGAAATGTTTGTGAACCGTTACACCCCTAATATATATATATATATATATATATATATATATATACGAAAACTAGATATAGGGTCATTTTCTGCACATGTCAATCGCAGTTTCAACTATCTTTTTTTGGAAATGAAAATACTATATATAAATATATACATAGGTACACATGTACTTGGCAAATGAATAATAATAATAATAATTATATATGCATAATTGCTATAAACATTGTGAACACTTATTTTCAAGTGGACTTTTTTTACATTCATATGTTCACGCTTTGGTTTGGAACTGCTTTTGAATGTTATTAGGCATTTTGTTGTGGAAAATGTGCATAATCAGTACTGTTTTAAGCTGTACTATGTCAAGACATTTTAATAGATTGAGTTTTTTTAAATATGGGAGTTGTGTGTTCATATTTACCAACACCACAGACTATTCGTAATACTTTTTTTTGGGATGTTATTATTTTTTGTAGATTTGTTGAGTACGTGTTTCCCCATATTTCGGAGCAGTATTAAAGGTAAGGGTGAAATAGACTGTTATAAAGAGTATATTTTCTTCAAGAATGTTCTTAGTATGATACAAAATACCTATTGTTTTTGACAGTGATTAATCACATCATCCACATACAGCAAGGAAAAATGCACAAAAAGCATCTCCCTCGTGAGACAATCCATTGTCTTAAAATGTTACATTCAAATACCTTAAATAAAGTTCTGAAGAGAACAACTGTTTTTTACATTTTTTTATTAGATTTTTATGATCAAACACAAAAATAAATACAGAACCTAAAATTCTACAGGTAGAATACTGTTATTTTACAGCTTTTTTCTAACATTTTCTAATCAAACACTAATATGCCTAATAACATTCAAAAGCAGTTCCAAACCAAAGCATGAACATATGAATGTAAAAAAAGTCCACTTGAAAATAAGTGTTCACAATGTTTATAGCAATTATGCATATATTATTCATTTGCCAAGTACATGTGTACCTATGTATATATTTATATATAGTATTTTCATAACATTTCATAACATGACAGCACAAAATGTTCTGTAGGTAACAATTACTATAACAAATATTTGTAGAATTATACAACCATTAATGAATAGTATACAGCATTTAATATTTAAACATCTACTTATAAACAGTAGAAACAAAAAGTAAGTTGAATTGTTTAAGATTACTTTGAAACATTCTCAACTGAAAATAACAGAAATTGCAAAATGGCGACATTTGTTCACATTGTCAATGTGAAGGAGCAGTGTGCAGGATTTAGTACGTCTAGCAATGGGGATGTAGGTTCCAACCAATGGATAACTTGTTCACTCACCCTCCTATCCCAAGTTTGTAGGAGAATGTATGTTGGCTGCAAAAAACTCGAGGCCCAATCATGTTTCCTCTGTCCATTCTGCGCTACTAGACGTGGCAGTGCAACCTAGAGGACAAAAAGACAACAATTAGTAAACCATAATGATTGATGTTATTATCAGCAGCTGCCAATAGATTCCCCATCTTGTATGATGGACCTTTGAAGCAGGGTTGGAAACACACACACACACACACACACACACACACACACACACACACACACACACACACACACACACACACACACACACACACACACACACACACACACACACACACACAAGGCAAGTTTATTTATATAGCACTTTTCAACACAAGGCAATTCAAAGTGCTTTACAAAAAATGAAAGACATTAAGAAAAGGGCATCTAAAATCAGTCATTAAAAAGAAAAGATAATAAAAGAAACATTAAAAGAAAAAAGTACATGGATCAAAGTTACAGTGCAGTCTAAGATATGAATAGTTCAATTTAAAGCAGCGACAAAAAGAAAAGTCTTCAGCCTGGATTTAAAAGTAGTCAGAGTTGCAGCGGACCTGCAGGTTTCTGGGAGTTTGTTCCAGATATTTGGAGCATAATAACTGAACGCTGCTTTACCATGTTTAGTTCTGACTCTGGGGACAGAAAGCTGACCAGCCCCTGAAGACCTGAGAGATCTGGATGGTTCATCATTTAGCAGGAGGTCAGAAATGTATTTTGGGCCTAAACCATTCAGTGCTTTATAAACCAGCAGCAGTATTTTGAAATCTATTCTTTGACACACAGGAAGCCAGTGTAAAGACTTCAGAACAGGAGTGATGTGATCCACTTTCTTAGTGTTAGTGAGGACTCGAGCAGCGGCGTTCTGAATCAGCTGCAGCTTTCTAATAGATTTTTTAGTGAGACCTGTGAAGACACCATTACAGTAGTCGAGTCTACTGAAGATAAAAGCATGGACAAGTTTTTCCAAATCCTGCTGTGACATTAGTCTTTTAATCCTAGATATATTCTTTAGGTGATAGAAGGCTGATTTAGTAACTGTTTTAATGTGACTGTTGAAACTCAGGTCAGAGTCCATGACTACACCTAGATTTCTGGCTTTATCTGTTGTTTTGAACATTGCAGACTGAAGCTCAGCGCTAACTTTTATACGTTCTGACTTGGCTCCAAAAACCATTACCTCAGTTTTATCTTTGTTTAATTGGAGAAAGTTCTGACACATCCAGTCATTGATTTGTTCAATGCACTTACTCAGTGTTTTAACTGGAGCATAGTCTCCTGGTGAAATTGTTACGTACATGTGTGTGTCATCTGCATAGCTATGGTAACTTATTTTGTTGTTTTTCATTAGCCAGTGGTAGCATGTAGATGTTATAGAGAAGAGGCCCCAAGATAGAGCCTTGAGGAACCCCACATGTCATATTTGTCAACTCAGATGTGTATTTACCTATAGAACAAAGTTGTTTCTGTCCTTTAAGTAGGATTCAAACCAATTTAGAACTGTTTCCGAAAATCCCACCCAGTTTTCCAGTCGGTCTAGTAATATGCTGTGGTCAACAGTGTCAAACGCAGCACTGAGATCTAATAATACTAACACTGAAGTTCTGCCACTATCTGTGTTTAAGTGGATGTCATTAAAGACCTTTACAAGAGCAGTCTCAGTGCTGTGGTTTGGACGAAAGCCTGACTGGAACACATCAAAACAGTTATTTAAATGCAAGAAATTACTCAACTGTTGAAAAACAACTTTTTCAATGATTTTACCTAGAAATGGGAGGTTTGATATGGGCCTGTAATTGTTCATTACTGAAGCATCTAGATTATTCTTTTTTAAGAGCGGTTTAATGACTGCAGTTTTCAGGGCCTGTGGAAAAATACCTGAGTGAAGAGACACACACACACACACACACACACACACACACACACACACACACACACACACACACACACACACACACACACACACACACACACACACACACACATTTGATTGTAAAACAGTTCTTGATAACATCCCAAGGGAATTGATCCTATGCTAAACCCCTTCCAGAACACCAACTTTCTAATACCTTAGAAACTACAACTAGGCGTTGGCACGAATGTAATGCTTCAGCTTCCTACAACTTTAAAGCTGTGTTGATGTGGCTCTATGAAGAGTCGTTCATATTTTTCTCATTCATTTCATACGTTTAGAAGGGGGGAACATAGTCTAACAACAGTTAGCTTTTGTTAATTTGACCTCGAGCCAAACTTGTGAGACTTGTTTCTGAAATCCCTTTCTCTTAAAGTGAATAAATAAAAAAACAAACAATGGAGCTTACCCTAAAACTAACCACTGGATTGCTTGTCTAACATGACCTAGTCCATAAATGAGGTAAGGGTGGGAACAATCAAACGCACCCTCCCAGGCACTGCCTGTTAGCGAAGTACAACTGGGATTTCGAAGAGGAAGATATGCTTGGTCAATTCTTAATAAAAAAGAAAAACCAACAAATTGAGCACTTGAGTTTTCATTAGCAGCGCCTAGCTACAGCTGCGGAGCTTCGGTCAATACCACTAACAGTCTATTTCCTTAAAATGGTACATATCGATGAATCTATATTTTCATCTTCAGGTGATGAAATCTGCATAATGTCCCTGTACAATAAGATTCGAGCATTTTGTAATCCAGTGAGGAAATTCAAGACCAGTCAATATTGATTGATTAAACAACACTAAATAAAATGTTAGTGTTTTCTTCAAACTCAGACTCTCTGCTGCAGCTGTACCTCAAAGACAAAACAATTGTCTGATGATCTTTGTTGAACAAGGTCTGATTGTCCTGTACATGTACAATGTGGGGTATTTTTAAATACTTTACTAAACCACATTCAATATTATGTTAGACACAAGTTAGTTATTACTCATTATTACTTGTTTTTTCTTCAAGAATGTTCTTATACAAAATACCTATTGTTTTTGACAGTTTAGTCTGTACATAATTTATATGGTGCTTCCAGTTGAGTTTCTCGTCATCAAGCAGTCTTAAAAATGTACATGCACCAACTTTTTCTATCTCTGTATTGCAAATCCATATAATGCAGTCATTTCTACTCTCAGACTTTGTATTGAATAACATGTCATTTGTTTTGGCCACATTAAGGGATAATGTATTAACTGCAAACCAGTTACATAGTATTTCTAATTCTGCATTCACAATTTTAACAAGATCGCCAAGATTATGATGGGAGCAGAGAATTCAAAGTTCAGGTTCAGCCTCAATATATTTGGGGAGAATTAAAAATGAGCCGTCTTTATTTGCAGACAGCCGAGCCCCCTCCTGTGAGTGTTCGGTGAAGCATGATATGCTTACAAATCCAATGTAGGATATAAACACGACTAAACTGCAATGATAGCAAAGCTGTGGCTTGGGTTTTTGGGGTAATAAAGTCCAAATCATCGTTGGGCTGTCAGCCAATGAGTGACGCCTGAGGAAGATGAGAAATGTAAATTAAACATTGTTGAGAAAATGCTGCATCTCTTGCATTTATTGACATAGAGGAGCCTTATTGTTTACCTTTTTAATATCATTTTTTGTAATTTTCAATTGCTTGGTTTTCGTGAAATCAGCCTGTTTTCCTAATAAAGTGTAACAGATTGATGAATCTCCACAGATCATCTTAAAGGCTTCGGAATCCCCCCCATTGTAGTTAAAAAACTGTAAAAACTAGGACCCCCAAACAGCATCTTGCATATGGCCTCCAAAAAGCTAGAAACGGCCCTGTTCAGAACTGCCTTAATTCTTCGTGGCATAAATTCAACAAGGTGCTGGAACATTCCTCAGAGATTCTGGTCCATATTGACATGATGGCGTCACTCAGTTGCTGCAGATTTGTCGGCTGCACATCCATGATGTGGATCTCTGGTTCCACCACATCCCAAAGGTGCTCTGTAGGATTGAGATCTGGTGACTGGAGGCCATTTGAGGGAACTCATCGTCATGTTAAATAAACCAGTTGGAGATGATTTGAGCTTTGAGACACGGCGTGTTATCCTGCAGGAATAGCCATCAGAAGATGGGTCCACTGTGGTCATAAAGGGATGGACATGGTCAGCAACAAATCTCAGGTAGGCTGTGGCGTTAAGACGAAGATCAATTGGTGCTAAGGAGCCCAAAGTAAGCCAAGAAACTATCCCCCAAACTATTAACCCCCACCAGCCTGAACCGTTGATACAAGGCAGGATGGATCCATGCTCTCGTGTTTTTACGCCAAATTCTGACCCCACCGTCCGAATGTCGCAGCAGAAATGGAGACTCATCAGACCAGGCAACATTTTTATAACCTTCTTTTGTTCAGTTTTGGTGAGCCCGTGCAAATAGTACCCTCAGTTTCCTGTTGTTATCTAACAGGAGGGACACCCGGTGGGGTCTCTGCTGCTGTAGCCCATCTGCTTCAAGGTTCCACGTGTTGTGGTTCAGAGGTGGTCTTCTGCATACCTTGGCTGTAACCAGTGGTTATTTGAGTAACTGTTGCCTTTCTATCACCTTGAACCAGTCTGGCATTTCTCCTCTGACCTCTGGCACCAACAAGGCTTTTTCTCCCAGAGAGCTGCCCCTCACTTGGTGATTACCCTAATTGGACCATTCTCTGTAAACCCTAGAGATGATTTGTGCGTGCAAATCCCAGTAGATCAGCAGTTTCTGAAATACTCAGACCATGCCCAGTCAAAGTCACTTATATCTCCTTTCTTACCCGTTCTGATGCTCTGTTTGAACTTCACCAGGTCGTCTTGACGAGTTGCTGCCATGTGATTGGCAGATTTGTGCGTTAACCAGCAGTTGAACAGGTGTACCTAATAAAGTGGCCAGTGAGTGTAGGTCATAACTGGAACGTTAGATATAATCTTACACTGGATGCTGTATAGCTTCTTGTTTAACAAGCTATGTAACACAAAACAATATTTAGATCTTTCTACTTTTTTAAGTATGTTGTTTTAAAAAACAATAATTTTAAGTTACTATGTAGCCTACAACTAATATTTGTGTATTTCTACATGCGACATTTTTGTATTTACTAGGTTTATGATAATTATGTATTTTAACAGTTTCCTTCAGAATGATTTTTTAAACGTTTTCTTTACATACTAAATGCCTTAAAAGTAAATAAAATATACATATATATATCTTACATGGGAATAATGTGCCTGTGTCCAAAAAGGGGTATTGATGCTAATGATTAGTAACTAGTTACACATTTGAGTTCAAGTAGCCTTGTAAAGTGTGTGTGTGTGTGTGTGTGTGTGTGTGGTGTGTGTGTGTGTGTGTGTGTGTGTGTGTGTGTGTGTGTGTGTGTGTGTGTGTGTGTGTGTGGTGTGTGTGTGTGTGTGTGGTGTGTGTGTGTGTGTGTGTGTGTGTGTGTGTGTGTGTGTGTGTGTGTGTGTGTGTGTGTGTGTGTGTGTGTGTGTGTGTGTGTGTGTGTGTGTGTGTGTGTGTGTGTGTGTGTGTGGTGTGTGTGTGTGTGTGTGTGTGGTGTGTGTGTGTGTGTGTGTGTGTGTGTGTGTGTGTGTGTGTGTGTGTGTGTGTGTGTGTGTGTGTGTGTGTGTGTGTGTGTGTGTGTGTGTGTGTGTGTGTGTGTGTGTGTGTGTGTGTGTGTGTGTGTGTCAGGTTCCGAGGGGAGGGTTTCCAGGAGGGCTTTGAGAGAGGGAGCCGCCGAGGGCTGCAGGACGGCCGCAGACACGGGGCCTCTCATGGGGCCAAACTGTCCACTGAGGTGAGTCAGCACACATTACATCAGCCATTGATCCACCACACTGTAGAAACACTCACATGACTGACACCATTTAGCTGACATCCCCTTGTTTGATGAGTCAGAACTTTAACAAGAACTGTTCACTCTCCCATGAGTGGTGCAGTGATGACATTACATATGTTCGTAGGCCAACACAAAAGTTAGCATCACAAGGTCTCCCTCACTGGCTCAGCCCTTCTTATTGAAACTTGTTTTGTTAGCTATACTGTATCAAAATATATGACCACTATGTATACATGTTGTACAGTCTGTAAGTGTGTGTTTTGTTTAACTTTGTTTTTAACTTGGAGCTTTGATGTGTCGATGGTACGATATGTTGGTTACTGGATGATATTTTTGGGTGAGGTTGTCTCTTTGTCTCTTTATATGTAATTGAAATCCGGACATGAAAAATGGGATTAATTGGATAATCACTACTCTCACAGACTGTGAAAATATCCACTGTTAATGAATCTCTCAAATATGAAATGTTACAGTCTAACAGGACTTGATTATTGCAGAAAATATGTCAAACAAACGTTTATGATACTTACACGTTTTGTTCAGCAGGATAATCTCCACATATGAACACCACTAAAGTAAAAATCTAATGTTAGGCTTCAAAGGAACTCCAGCACGGTCACATGACTTCACGTCTCCACCGCTAAGCTAAAGGGGGCTAATGTTGGGCGTGGTGACGTTTAGTCTTCTCATTGAGACACTGATTAGAACCACTGTTTTTAAATTCACCAGTGGGGTGATGTTTTTTATGTTGTAAAACAAAACGTGAAAACATAATCAGCTAGGGTTAACCACAGACCTTATTTCAGGATAACCAAAAACACATTCAGAAAACTACTGACTCTCAGACGAGGAATCAGGAGGTGGTAAAATGCTGACTCATTCCCGGGTTTTAGGACTCAATCCTGCACTACTCTAATAAATCAACCCATGGTCAGTTAGCTCTGGATTCAGAATACGTTGGGATGTGTTGCTCCTGCTTGTTTACAGCCTCTTCTCCTCTAATCTACAGATTTCCTTTTATTATGGGTTTGCCGTAACATGGAAATGTCTCCTCCAACATAATACCGATGTCAAATCCAGGTATGGCCTTCGCAAACAAGATCATCATCTTCCTCTTATTTCAGCATATTTCACTTATACTAAACATATTTGAACCTACACACTTGATGCA
This sequence comes from Gymnodraco acuticeps, assembly GCF_902827175.1. Classification (NCBI taxonomy): domain Eukaryota; kingdom Metazoa; phylum Chordata; class Actinopteri; order Perciformes; family Bathydraconidae; genus Gymnodraco; species Gymnodraco acuticeps. Next base: position 56,549 of record NW_022989759.1, on the reverse strand, counting down.
AATGTCTTTAGTCCAACCCCTGCTCTGCTTCAGTTTAGAACGATAAAAGCAGTAGGTACAAACCTGATCTTTATCAGAGCGTATCCAGGCTAACATGCTACTATCATGCTACTAAAATTATCTAGTTCATTTATTGTCCAGCTCAGTGGCTGTGGCACACAGATAAGACTGGATTTGTCAACAGTTTTTTCAGATTACCCTGCTGAACAAAATGTGTAAGTATCCTAAAAAGCCACAGACCTCATTTTCCAAAAAGAAAAACCATTGTTTTATTGAGGGAGCCCGTGCTATGCTAACTTTTCGGTTGGACTACGACTCTTTTAAATTTGTATTACGATAAAATGGTGATTTTAATTGTTTTTTTTTTAATCAAAACTGCGGCTTTACTGATTGGCAGAGGCAATAACAGAAAGGCGACATTTGTTGTTTAAATGCTAGATTAAACAGGCTAGAGACTGGTGAATGTAGTAATACAGCCAATCATGAACCTGTGAGGCAAGTGAAATTCATAAATCGTTCAGATGACAAAATACCCTGCCTCATGTTTTATTTTATACATCTGCATTTTTCATTGAGGTCATTTTTTCTGAGGGTCGATCCCTTTATTAATGGTACTTATTTTTTTGTATCGTTTATTTTGTGTGTGTGTGTTCAGAAAGCGTATGAAGGCGCTGGAGGCTCTGCTGGGTTTGATCCAGAACTCACCTCATGATGATCCTCACTCTGCAAAGCTCCAGGAGAACATGGAGAAAGTCCGTGCCAAGTTCAGACAGGTACACTCCATGTGTTAGGGAACAATAATCATAGCAGAATACACAAACGGCAGCTATCAGTTTTCATTACAGACCGCCGCTCTTCTTTAGCAGACACTAAATCATTTCTTGTCTGCCCTTCTGATGGTCTTAATATGACACAGATTTGGATCAATAGACGAAGACATGGGAGCTAGGTATACCAAAAAAAAACATGTTCAATATCATACCCAGAACTTTTTTATTTCATGTCCTTTTTTCAATCGGGATGGGTATTTAGAACTGGTACTAATTTGGTAGCGGTACCTTTTTGGCCAGTACTGATGTGATCCTAAGTAAAAAAAAGTAACTTTAAGTTGTTAACATCTGTATGACAGTATATAAGGCCATCTTATTTTGAGCAGTTTATGAGTAAATATTTGCACAACATTAATTGTACACCGTGTGTTTCATAACGGACACAAACTCCACACAACTTCATGTCCGAGGGTTTAATCACTTCCGGTTGGAGGGCCAACGCTGTGTGTGTCTGTCAGGAAACACACTGTTTTCCAACATTTCAAACATTTACTGATAAACTGCACAAGATAGACATTTAGTATCGACATACAGAAGTTAACAACTTCATGGTTCCCTAATGTTTTTTTAACTTAGGATCATTTATCCGTGTTTAGTCCAGAAAAGGTAAATGTTTGCATTTTATTATCAAGCCTAGTATATTTACAGGGACTGTTGCAAAAACCAAACGGCTTATAAACATCAGATTTTAAAACAAAAGAGGTTTACAAAAAATAGACGCCACTAAAGATTTTTTGAGTTTTATTTTTGTTATTATTTTTATGCTGATTTGAAACCGTTGTTACGAAACGTTACGGAGTTTCCTGTTTCTGCCAGAGAGAGGGGAGTTCGTCCCAAAGCTTGCCGCTGTATTTACCTGAAAGGAGGGAGCCTCATTTAGCTGTGAGTGTGGGGGGCTGGATTGGAGGGTCTCAGTATGTCTCACAGCTGACTCTGTGTCCAGGTCTGCTCCATGCTGAGTGTCCCGACTGACTTCAACGATTACATCAAAACTTCTGAAGGGACTACTTTCTGATCCTCCAGAGGGGGAGGTGCCGAGCCACCTCTGGTCCTGGCAGAGTGGGGGGGGGGGGGGCGACTGCTGTGGGTCTGCAGTGGACTCTGGATGCTCTCTGTGAAGCAGCCATCTTTGAGAGGAGTGTGTGCCTCCCGTTCTGATGAGAAGCTGTGTGACGTGTAGGACAGTCCTCAGGAAGGTGAGGGGGGGCTGCTGGGACTGCTTCCTGTTGAGCTTGCAGAGTAATAAACCAGAACACGGACAAAGAACGTGTTTCTCTGGACTTTGGTAAATGAGTGGATTTATGCAGTGATGAGCAACTGAAATGAAACGGCAACAAAAGTCACCAAAATAAAATCTTGGAACAATCTGCTCGCCGGTGTCTGAGGTGTCTTTGTCTCAACTCATTTAGCAGGGTTGGAGAGTATTTAAGTACATTTGCTCAAGTCTTATTCACTTTCTGCTTTCACACAACATATTTGAGGAGCTTTGAAATATGATGTTTGCTAAAAGATGTAACATGCAACAGGGTACACTTAGTGTCCCATTGATCAGGTATACCTATCTAAAGGTACACTCTATGAAGGTTCCTGTGCAGAGCGTTTCAAAGAGGAGTTGATTTAACTGCAGGACCGTGTTGAGGCTGGGGTTACTGATTCTCTTGAACTGTGTTATGTTCAATACAAACAGCATCAGCACCAACTCAAACGTAGAGTTCACAGGAAATGTATTTATTAAATTACATTTAGCACATTTTGAATTTGAATGTAATGTTCTTGGTTCTTGGTTCTTGGTCCCCTCCTCTTCTCCTTGTACACAAACTCGCTCGGATCAGTCATTAGCCCGCATGGTTTTTCATACCACTGCTACGCTGACGACACCCAATTAATTCTGTCCTTTCCCCGCTCAGAGACCCAGGTCGTCGCACGCATCTCTGCTTGTCTAGCTGACATCTCTCAGTGGATGTCAGCTCACCACCTCAAGCTCAACCTTGACAAGACTGAGCTGCTCTTCCTCCCGGGAAAAGATTGTCCCACTCTTGACCTAACAATCAACATTGGCACCTCTGTTGTTTCCCCGACTCAGAGAGAAGCCCCTCACTGCAGTGCGCAGTACCTCAAGCCCCTCCTTCTCAACCTTTGAGGCACGTGACTAACGGCCCCTCCTTCTCAACCTTTGAGGCACGTGACATCCTGTTTCCGGGGTAGCAGTTCTGTTCTGTTAATCATAGCGTCAGAGTACGATGGAGGTGTGAGTGTTAAACATGTAACCCCTAACGTCTTTGTCAAATATATTTCAGGATGAAGAGGTTCCACAAAAGAAGCAGGCCATAATTTGAATGCGTCATGAGTGACCGCTGCTGGGGGGGAACTGTTACAATCTGTATTAGGTTCACTAATGCCTCAAAATGTAATAGTTGTCAGAATCTGTCTGTGTTTTATTTTGTCCTGTCTCTGTCTCTGTGTTCAATACAATTGAAAGTCCTGAATTCAAAGTGTTTCTTAAGTAAAAGAGTATTATTATCAGCTAAATGTACTCGAAGTATCAAAAGTAGAAGTACATGCGGAATGGCTCTGTTCACAGTATTATATTACCATTGATATTATCCTGTCAATTCTATCAATTTGTCAATACGATGGCACTTTTTTAAAATATTTTTTTAAATACTGGTAGGAAATAATGTGATATGATTTCATTTATATCACATGTTTTTCAGTAAAAAGTGAGTAAATATACAATATTGCCTCTGAAATTAAAATTAAAAAGTTAAAAAACAAATGAAGGCCCTTTCTTGAAGTCATAACTGAAATAATTGATTCAATTAACATGCAAATAGACATTAAAATATGCTTTGAAGGCTGTTAATGTGTTTAATTTGAGTTTTACATTTTTAAATGCCGTTGCCATGGCGACAGATCACTCGCCATCATCATTGATATCATTATATATATTAATATATATTATGTTAAAATAGTTAATACTCTGACGCTATGATTAACAGAACAGAACTGTGAAGCTCGTCACGTGCCTCAAAGGTTGAGAAGGAGGGGCTTAGGTTGAGAAGGAGTGGCCGTTAGTCACGTGCCTCAAAGGTTGAGAAGGAGGGGCCGTTAGTCACGTGCCTCAAAGGTTGAGAAGGAGGGGCTTAGGTTGAGAAGGAGTGGCCGTTAGTCACGTGCCTCAAAGGTTGAGAAGGAGGGGCTTAGGTTGAGAAGGAGGGGCCGTTAGTCACGTGCCTCAAAGGTTGAGAAGGAGGGGCCGTTAGTCACGTGCCTCAAAGGTTGAGAAGGAGGGGCTTGAGGTACTGCGCACTGCAGTGAGGGGGACTACGACTCAGACTGCAAGGAATCTGGGTGTGACCCTAGATAACAACCTGTCCTTCACTGCAAACATCGCTGCTACAACCCGCTGCTGCAGATACACGCTTTACAACATCAGGAGGATACGTCCCCAGCTGACTCAGAAAGCGACTCAGGTTCTGGTCCAGGCTCTCGTCATCTCACGCCTAGACTACTGCAACTCCCTCCTGGCTGGTCTACCTGCATGTGCCATCCGACCTCTGCAGCTCATCCAGAATGCAGCGGCTCGTCTGGTCTTCAACCTTCCTAAATTCTCCCACACCACTCCGCTCCTCCGCTCCCTTCACTGGCTTCCGGTAACTGCTAGAATCCACTTCAAGACACTGGTACTGGCGTACCATGCTGCGAATGGATCTGGCCCTTCCTACATCCAGGACATAAACCGTACACCCCAGCACGTGCACTATGCTCTGCATCAGCCAAACGACTCGCTGCGCCCTCGCTGCGAGGGGGACCCAAGTTCCCATCAGCAAAAACACGTGGGTTTGCTGTCCTGGCTCCAAGATGGTGGAATGAGCTCCCCATTGACATCAGGACGGCAGATAGCTTGCACATCTAACGGCGCAGACTGAAAACTCATCTCTTTCGACTCCACTTCGAGCGATAGAATTATTAACAAAGCACTTATATACTAATAAAGGACTGGCTTACCTAAAGCCAGTTGAGTAGCACTTGAAATGTTTGGCTCTATGAAGCCTGATGTACTTATATGATTCTGTTTCCTTCAAGGTTGTATCTTCTTGGTCGAATGTACTTATTGTAAGTCGCTTTGGATAAAAGCGTCAGCTAAATGTAATGTAATGTAAAAAATGTAATGTAATGTTGTATTATTCACAGCTGGTACATGACAACACTAACATGGACAGCGCTGTTGTGATGAATTACAGCGAAGGAGGACAGACAAGAACATTTTGGTCCGATTTAAAGGAACCTAATTACAGAACAGCTTCTCCCAGGTTTCTTTATAAAATGAAAAACACCTCAAAGACAATTGATTTGCTTAAGTAACAGCTTTTCCCTTTGTATTTGATATCTGAGTCATATTACCTCATTGGTTTTTTTTGGATCACTCAGTGTTATTTAATATTACTATTGCTTAGTCAATAGTCCATGCAGTTTTGTATCTCCCTTACAACCACAAGCACATGCTCATACATACACCACACACACATCTTCGTACACTTTTCACAATCACATTTCCTTTCTTTTTTTTGTCATTATTTTATTGTTTTTTTAATTGTATGTTCTCATGGTATGCCATCAATATTAAATTCATATCATTTTTTGCAGTGAGTACAGAACACTAACATGAGGGATTACACAGAAATCAGTGCAGCTATATCCAGTTTGATAATACAGCACACACAAGTATTTGTTTTCACAAAGTTTGCTGCTTCAGTGTTTTCAGATGTTTTTGTCAGATGTTACTTACAAGTTAATTACAAGTATTTCACATGTGTCAAAGGGTTTTATTGACAATTACATTAAGTTTATGCAAAGAGTCAATATTTTCAGTGTTGATCCTTTTTCTTTTTCAATACCACTGCACTTGAGGATTGACAACAAGTTGTCAATGAGATTAAAGTCTGGGGAGTTTTCTGGCCATGGACCCTAAACATTTCTATGTTTTATTCTCCGAGCCACTCGGTTATCACTTTTGCTTCATGGCAAGGTGCTCCACCATGCTGGAAAAGGCATTGTTCGTCACCAAACTGTTCTTGGATGTTGCACTCGGAGGATGTTTTGGTGCAATTCTTTATTCAGGGCTGTGTTCTTAGGCGAAGTTGAGAGTGAGCCCAATCCCTCGGCTGAGAAGCAACCCCACACATGAATGGTCTCAGGATGCTGAACTGTCGGCATGACCCAGGACTGATGGTAGTGCTCACCTTTTCTTCTCCAGACAGGCTTTTTTTCGGAAACCCCAAATAATCAGAAAGGGTATTTATCAGAGAAAAGGACTTTACCACAGTCATCAGCCGTCCAATCCCTGTACCTTTTAGAATTTTAGTCGGTCCCTGATGTTTTTCCTGGAGAGAAGTAGCTTCTTTGCTGCCATTCTCGACACATGGCCATCCTCCCAAGTCTTGGCCTCACTATGGTGCAGATGCACTCACATCTGCCTGCTGCCATTCCTGAGCAGGCTCTACACTGGTGGTGCCCAGGGGCCTCATTTATAAAGGGATATACGCTCAAAAAATGGCGTACGCCAGTTTCTACGCAATGTTTGCGATTTATAAAATATTAACTTGACGGGAAAACGTGCGGTCCTCCAGGCAAACTCTAACCCATGCGTACGCACTAAGCACAAACACGGGAGAGACGAGAAACTGCGACACCAGAAGGAAGAATGGAGAGAAATATGTGGAAATAATACCATAAATAAAATGTTACCTCTCATTTATCATATATGAAGAATTCATTTTCAAACATTGATTAAAGCCAATCTTAAAATGATTAAACAAACGCCTGTTTGCGACTCCTCAGTGCACACAAACACATAACTTGGAGAAATAAATAAATACACATATGTTATTGAAAACCACCTCGAATATGTTGTGTTAATGTTATGAAATGTTTTCTCATAAATGATGCGGTAAGCAGGAGGACAGAATTACTTGAAACTGACGCCGTTTTGCATTTCTATAGGTTGTAGATACGAGCATGGTTTTATATACTATCACGTTTAATCGTGTTTTATGCCGTTTGCCAAGACTTGATAAGTCGCTCGTAAAACACAGGAGGTATGGAAACTAAGAACACCTTATGTGTTAAATTGTACAGCTAATATAACAAAACACATTAGTTGTATTTCCTTTAACTGGTGGATATAGAGTTGCTGCGGGGAGGGGGGGGGGGGGTTGAGACGCACAGGCTGCAGTGGAGACGCTGCGCACAAACCACCAAATACAAAAACATAATTCAGATCCAGTCGTCATGACTCCACTCCGGAGGGATTCCCCGATGATTTCTTACAGTTTCTCATCAAGGGGGGGTCTCCTGCCCTCGGTACAAACACACTGCCTGAGGAAGGCTATGAGTATTTATTTTGTCATTAACTTTTTTCAGACCACTTATTTATTTATTTTGGTGACGATCTGACCTCCATGCTGCTACTCTGGTTCAAACTGCATCCACCAAACAATATGCTTTATCTCGACCTCCCCAAAATAACCAAAATCTGACACGGCGTGAGATGTCTTTTTTAGCTGTTCTGTCGTCATTTCCTGCGATCTTCTTCATGCAGTCAGTCAGAATGAATGAATGAATGGGCGTTTCTTTGACTATTTATAGGCAAATATGGGCGTTACGTGAAGCCCGCAAGAGCTGCACCGCATTTCGAGTCGGTTGTGATTTATAAAGGGAAACCGGCGTAGGAAGTGCTGTACGCACTTTCCTCGCCGGTACGCAATGTTTGGTGAATCGGAAAATGTCGGAAAATGTCTGTACCTATTTTTTGGATTTCTACTACGTAAGCAACCTTCCCACGTGAATCCTACGCATGGCATTATAAATGAGGCCCCTGATCCTGCAGTAGAAGCAACTTTAGGAGACGGTCCTGGTGCTTGCTGGACCTACTTGGGGCCCCTGAACCCTTCTTCACAATAATTGAACCTCTCTCCTTGAGGTTCTTAATGATCTGATAAATGGCTGATTTAGGTCCAATAGCCGCTTTCACACCAAGTACTTTGCCATACTTAGTGCCCAGCACTTAATACCCCCATGGAACTAAGTACAGATCGCGTTCACACCGGAAATAGGTTCCCTGAGGGAAGATTACGCAAATGAAGCCGCTGACGTCACTTCTTCTTCTTCTGCTTTGGGTTTACTGGCAGGCCGCAAACCACTTCACGGCATATACTGCCACCCAAAGTCCCCGGAGTTGGGGACTGGCTTCAGTAGAAGCTGCTGGGACTCCCAGCAGCTTCTACTGAAGCCTTCCGAGTAAATCGCCAGAATGCCGACACCTCCTCATCTCCACCGCTCCCATGTTTTTTTTTGTGTTGCCATAAGTTATTCTCTCTCCGTTGGTGCACGGGGCTAATGCTAATAATGCTAATGCCAGCAAATACAATGGCGGCTTCACAAAACTTTTCAGAGTTTTACGGGGCATGGCTTGCAATTCGACCAGCCAATCCAAATTGTTACTTTTTTCTCCCCAGGATAGTACCACCTCTCTAGCAAGGAAAAAAAATGGGGGTAAAAGTTCTCGGAACTAAGTACTCTTTTTGGTGTGAACGCAAAATTCCAGGCACTATCGGAACTAAACGGGAAAGGTACGGGGAAAAGTACTCCGGTGTGAACGCGCCTGTTCCTAGCAGCAATATCCTTGCCTTTGAAGCCCTTTTTGTGCAAAGCAATGGTGACGGCAAGTGTTTATTTTCAGGTTAACAGAGGAAGAACAATGAATCGTGCATCACCCTGATTTTAAAGCTTCTAGTCTGTTATTCTAACTCTATCAGCATGACAGTGATCTCCAGCCTGGTCCTCGTCAACACTCATCTGTGTTAGCGAGAGAATCAGTAACATGATGACTATTCCTTTGTGGCAGGGCTGAAATGCAGTGTAAATATTCTTTTTTGGATTAAGGTCATTTTCTGAGCAATTAATTGCAGTTAATCTGATCACACTTCATAACATTCTGCAGTATATTGCCATTATATAAACTGAGGCAGCATACTTTGTGAAAATTAATATTTGTGTCATTCTCCAAACTTTGGCCACGGCTGTATAAGCACTAGGTTCAGGTGCAGGCTGTATGTATAACATAATACAAACTACAAACAGCACACCACTAGAGAGCGGTGTAGTTATTCAACCCAGACTTTAAGAAAGAAGACATAAAGGCCTCAATTCATTAATCCAAAGATAAGGTATAATAATTATTGGTAAAACTTTATATTAAGGTACACAAATTCACCATCAACTAGTTGTTTATTAACATGCATATTAGCAGTATAGTGTCTCTTTATTAGTGATTATAAAATACTTATTAATGCCTTATTCTACATGACAATATTCTACAAGTAATAGTAAGAGTTTTTCCTCCATAACCCTCTAATTAGTGCTTATTTATTGCAAGTAAGGAAGTTGTTGTACATGAGTTTTGGTCTATATGCTCTGCTCAATATGGGCCTAATAAGGCAGTAGTACCACAAGAATAGTAATTCTTCCATAATAACACCTAACAAATATGATCTATTCTCATGTAATCAGACATTAAACTATAAGTGTTAATAAAGTCTAAATAACTCAAAATTAGGTATTTATATCGAAGAATATGTTCCCTATTTTAAAGTAAAGTCTTGTTCATAACCAATAAGCTAGTAATTTGTATCTAATTTACCTGAACAGGTTCCCTATTCTAAAGTTTCCTTCTCTTCACACTTTGTAAATACATTATAGCAGGGGTTCCCAAAGTGGGGGTCGCGAGATGATTAAAAATAAATATTAAAAATTATTTTGTATTAACATTATTATTATTATTATTATCCAGTGTTTCCCACATAATTTGATTCTATTTGTAGGGGCACCCCCCCCCCCCCATGCAAATGAGCCATAATCTAATTAAATATGTGCATATTTTATTACATTTCAGGAACACAATTCTGCACATTGGATAAAGTCAGGTTCGAAATGCGTGTTTCATTTTGTAGTCATATTAGAATCTAACATTTTTACAGAAGGGATTTTGGATATCTCTTTTTATCACTCCATAAATCTAAAATATCAATTTTCACCATGTTTTTAGGTATAAAATGTTATATAATTCAGGCTGTGAATGATATATAAACAAACCCTTCAGTAAAAACCTTCATAATATTGATAGGAATATAACTGGAAGGTTTGGTCTATGTACAGTTGCAAGAAAAAGTATGTCAAGCCTTAGGATTCTCCACACATAGCGTTGTGTGTTCCTTCCAAACAACTCAACTTTGGTTTCATCTGTCCACAGAATATTTTGCCAGTAGTGCTGTGGAACATCCAGGTGCTCTTTTGCAAACTTCAAACGTGCAGCAATGTTTTTTCTGGACAGCAGTGGCTTCCTCCGTGGTGTCCTCCCATGAACTCCATTCTTGTTCAGTGTTTTACGTATCGTAGATTCGTCAACAGAGATGTTAGCATGTGCCAGAGATTTCTTTAAGTCTCTAGCTGACACTCTAGGATTCTTCTTCACCTCATTGAGCATTCTGCGCTGTGCTCTTGCAGTCATCTTTACAGGACGGCCACTCCTAGGGAGAGTAGCAACAGTGCTGAACTTTCTCCATTTATAGACACTTTGTCTTACCGTGGACTGATGAACATCAAGGCTTTCAGAGATACTTTTGTAACCCTTTCCAGCTTTATGCAAGTCAACAATTCTTAATCGTAGGTCTTCTGAGAGCTCTTTTATTCGAGGCATGGTTCACATCTGGCAATGCTTCTTAAGAATAGCAAATTCAAAACTGGTGTGTATTTTTTATAGGGCAGGGCAGCTTTAACCAACACCTCCAATCTCGTCTCATTGATTGGACTCCAGGTTGGCTGACTCCTGACTCCAATTAGCTCTTGAAGAAGTCTTTAGCCTAGGGGTTCACACCACCCTGCACTGTGAATGTTTACATGGTGTGTTCAATAAAAACATGAAAACATATCATTGTTTGTGTGGTATTAGTTTAAGCAGACTGTGTTTGTCTATTGTTGTGACTTAGATGAAGATCAGAACACATTTTATGACCAACTTATGCAGAAATCCAGGTAATTCCAAAGGGTTCACATACTTTTTCTTGCAACTGTACGTGCTACTGAAGTGAACATTTCATTCTCACTCAGAATATGAGAAAAACTAATTTTGAGAAAACGACCTTTAATTAAAGGTTGCAGTGAGGCGCTACCTAAACCCTCCTGTTCTTTGGATGACAGCTTGCGCATCGACGCACTCTGTGAAGGTATTTCGTGTTCGGGATCATTTGTTTTTTGTCTAACATTGCTTCGTGCATGTGACAATTGTTGTCGTCTTCTCTTTGAACGTTTTTTTTGCTGTTTTTTTTGCCATTTTGAGATTTAAATTTTCAGCGAAAGCTAAACCAAGAAGTGTTTTAGCACACCACGTGACGCATCTGAACGAATCACGTTGTCAGAAATTGACACCAGCCAATGAGATTTATTGTGCGTTCACACCTGCCTTGTATAGTCCGGTTGAATTGAACCCTGGTGCGTTTAGCCGCTTGGTGCGGTTAATGGGGTCGGTGTGAACGCAGTCCGAGACCTCTGAAGTGAACTAAACAACCGGACTCTGGTCCGCTAAAATAGGTGGTCTCGTAACACTTGCTTGCGAACTCTGGAGCGGTTCATTGCTGGTGTGAACGCAGTCCGCACCAAAACATAGGAAGCGTAGTATTTACGTGTCACAAGAACGCGGATGTCTTCAAAAATATTTAGCGAAAGAGTCTTTCAAAACATCCGCGGTTGTTCATTTAAAGGGTGAAGCAGAATTAAGTGTGGAACAGTGTCGTGTAAAGTAAAAATTCTCCGCTACATAAAAGTATGAACACCTGTCGTCGGTGAAACGCCCCTCCTTACTGCAGAACGTCTCTCATTATGTTATAATGTTTTTTAAACGGACGCTGTCTGATTATATAATCATATGCGCGGGCCGCTAGTGTCTGTTGATCTCCAGCTTAACAGCAGCATGAGAACAACCTGCCGAAAGTGACGATGCTCCATGGCGGAGGCTCCGGTAGAAATTGCCGGGATTCGCGTTTTTCCCCCCTTAATGTCTGACCAATGGTTGAACAGCATTTCCGTGCACATAACTTGTGTTTAAAGTTTATAGTCCGTTTGAGTTTTGCCCGTGTGAACGCAAACCGAACCTTCTGAAAAATGAAACAATGTAACAAACTGTCGTCTGGTGCTCACCAGAAAACGGACTATTAGGTGTGAATGCCTAGTTTTTTGGTTTAAGATCCCTTTGTACTTTCACTGAGATCCGATGAGATTGTGCAGGAGAGACGGAGCTTTCGAACGATACCTCTGATTACATGGTGCAAACAGCGGTCGCGGTACTTTATGTTACGTTAGAATCATAGACTGTATAAATGGACGTAGTGCCATATTGTGCCATAGTGACGCAGCACAGACTCACAGCTGCGGCTGGGCAGCAGCTGTGAGTCTGTGCTGCGCGCGGTGGTACATTTGAATTACACCGGGCAGCGGCACACTATGAACTGTCAGGAAGACTCTGGTCTAACCGTCTAACGCATAGTCTAAGGGTGCGTTCAAACCATAGTCTGTATATATAAATGGACGTAGGGTCCGTGACGTCACCCATAGGATTCTGCAGAGTTGCCGAGAAGCCCTTAGTAGGCGGAGTCAACTCCAGCCTGCTCCAAATAAGGGCAAAGTGGCGGAGCCGAGGCGGGACCTCCTGCCACCGAGCTGGAAGTTCCAGAGCTAGCTGAGGCTACCAAGCTAAGCTAACATGTTCAGCAGTGCTGTTCTGTGATGCTAGCCAGCTAACCTACGTCTGTTGCTCCCGGTCTGCACATTTTACATTGCTTAACGTAAGTTAACATTCAGCAAAACTTTGAATAATAATCTAAGGTATTGAGTGTTTGGGATAATACTTGCATGCAAATCTTAAAATGCCTTCAGGTTTCTAAAATATATATTTTGTGGTAAATTCAAATTTTTTGCTGTTACTTTATTATACTTTTGATAATTTCAAGTCAAGCTTAGTTACATGTGATGGTAGCTAGTGAGTGCTCTTACCTGTGTGCCTCCTCCACATCCAGACTGTATTACAACTCTTAAGTACTGTTCTATCTACTTTACTTTAAACAATTATAAAGACAAAATAAATTAATGTATTGAAATAACAATCTTCCAGATCTGCTTCACCACCTCCGGGTGAAGCATCCACTCGCCTGACAGGGGCCCGCCTCTTGACATGAGGTCGGCCCCCCTGTTCTCCAGTCCCGGGATGTGGAGGGCCCTCAGAGATTCTCTGAAGCCCACAACCACGGGTTCTCTGCTGTGGTCAACAAGGCGGCGGCGCGGACTCCGCCCTGCCTGTTGATGTACGCCACTGTGGTGCGGTTGTCGCTCCTCACCAGCACATGTTTGCCCTGTAGTAAGGGTTTGAAGTGCTGTAGGACCAACACTACTGCCTGCAGCTCTAGAAGGTTGCTGTGCCGAGTCTCTGTCAGAGACCAGCGACTACCTTTAGCTCTCTCTAGGCAAGTCCCCCCCCATCCTGTCACAGATGCAGATGTGATCACCGTGATGTAGGAGGTCACTCGCCCCAGTGGAGTTCCCCTCCGCAGATGCTCTGGGGACCCCCAGTGTCGGAGGTTGCCCTCCACTGAGGGGGGGATGGTCACCAGACGTTGTTTGTGCCCCTTGGGATCTAAACGAAGGCCGGCAAACCACCTCTGCAGGCAGCGCATAAGCAGTAACCCTAGCGGTACCACGAGGTGGGCAGCCGGGTGATTCTCACGAACTTGGTGTAACATGTGCCAAAGCAGTTCTATGCAGATTTTGAAAATATTTTTCTCATTAGTATCAACCAGGTTCTAAATGAACTAGTTGTAGTAAAAGAAAAGTTCTGTATATGTTTTAAAACACATTTATAGAGAGTTTTAACGAGTCATTGACCAAATAAATTCATTACCGTAACACATTTTCAATTGATGATAACTAAATATGAGTAAATGTTTAGCATTTGATCTTTTACTGTATGCTGCTGTCAATAGTCACAAGTAGTCACATAGTGTAATAATTCAGGTAAATATATAATAATATAATCATTTTAGTTATTAACTTCATTACCGTAACACAATTTTATGTTCCACGCATTGACTTTTACTGTGGTGTACATTTTACAATTGATTGAAAAAAAACAATTCAAAAATATGAACAGACATACCAAACATTTCCTGTACAATATACACATTTGAAGATTTTCCATATTCCTATCAAAATATTAACTTATTAAGGAAGTGTTATGGTAATGAAAAGAGCATGTCGGTAATGAAAAGCTTTTGTTATGGGAATGACCTTACATGGACTCAAATGTATCAGCAGCCATTTGTTTTGGAATTCCAACCAAATTATATGCAGGCTAATATTTTACACAACTTCAAATGTATAGACCTACTAAATAATATAATATCTTTAGAGAATGACAAGTACCAAAGTCTATTAAAAACCTTTATTGACCAAATAAAAATATGGCATCATTTAATGACATTTCAACAACCAACAACAATTAGGCCTAACAACAATTTATACATATCTCCTCCCTTTCCCACATCCCCTCCCCTCTGCCATCTCTCCTCTTCTTCCCCTCCCCACATTTCCTCCTATCTCCTTTCCTCTCCCCCATATCCTCCCATCTCCTTTGCTTTCTCCTCACTCTCTTCAACATGTAATCAACAACTACCAACAATTAACATCATACGTCTCTCTCTTCTCCTATCTCTTTTCCCACATCTCTTCTCTCCCCTAATCTCCACCCATCTCCTCTCTCTCTCCTGGCAGATGATGTTGCTGGCATTGGCTCAGGGATCATGTCCTTTATGTTGTCTCTAAAGTACCACACTTTGTCTGCAGGAAAACCAATGGAGGGATAAAAGAATCGGTTTTCCCCAGCACAGTTCATCGTATCCACCTCAAACTGGTCTTCCACAATCTATAGTAGAAAACATATAAATATTTATTGCAGTGACAGGATAGTGCAATTAGACATGAAAGTTAAACAAATAAACAAATAATAGTAAAATCACATACAAAAGTAGTAATAGTAAAAACACAGGGCAATGAGATATAATACTACCCATTAACTCAACTGTAGCACATTCATACCTGTGTCACAGTGCCAGGATACAGGTCACCATCATACTCGACCAGCACCCATTGCCCAACCTCAATGGATTCCTCAGCCTTTTCTTCACTTGCTGCATTTTCTTTGAGGATGAACTCTTTGGGAGAGTAGCAGTCACAGGCGGGCCTGCAGAAGCAAGACACCTCCCTCACTTTCATCTTACCTGGATCTGTTGAAACAAGCTGTAAAAAATGTGAGAAAACAAGTGAAAGTACACATTTAGAATAGTCAGCGAGTGAGTGAAATGGATAGAGATTGTGTCTGAATGTCATTGAGTGTTTACTGTATAATTCCTTACCTGATGAACTTTCAGTGTACCCTGCACTGTTTTAAGAGATGGAGGTACCAACTCCCGATATGTTTCAACCTTCTCTTCTGTCACCTTAAAGAGCTTCACAGATGACTGCTCGGACAGGTTGTGCAGCAAAGCCTCAGCATCAGGTATGTCGGTTCCATAAGCCACCAGTCTATCAGCTAGATTCTTCAGTGCTCCCCCAACACCATCCGGAGCCCCTTTCCATGTGATGCCTCTGTAAAATTCCAGGTTACGGACTTGAATCCCTTCATAAAAGGCACGGTGGATGCCAAGTAGAATGACACCTTATTCCGATATTGTGACGTTGGCCCATCAGACACAAGATGGATATTCTTTGCTGAAGGGTGACTGGTTTTCATGTGCTCCAACACTGGATCCAGGTGTGCCCATGTAGCCACTGCATCGTGCCGCAGACAACTTGAAACAGTGGTGAATGCTTCAGACTGCCCCTCACTGAAGTACAGAACTCCAGTGTGTAAGGTCACCTGTTTGTGACATCCGCCAAAGTGTGTGTCCTTGATTTCTTTAGACCATTTACAGTTGTAATTTTCACTGTAGTCAAAATGTACATCAACCTGATCTTCTGCCAAACTATCTTTCAGCTCTTTTATCCGTGTAAACTGGTGTGCAATATTGTACAGGTGAATGCTGAATCGTGGCAAGTCATTATTGGTTAGCTCCACTAGTTTTTCAGTGCTGGCCACTTTTTTCTCGAGAGTCGTGTTTTTTGCATTAACTACAGTTGACGTACCATCGGATTGTTTCTTTGTGAATGGTGTTGTTCTCGTGACCCACTCATTCCATGACACAATGTTGTATTTTGTGTCAGGGTCTATCATTGCAAGGAATGTCTTGTCTTTGCAGGTGCTGCATCTCTTGTACATGCATTCTATGTTGTTTCTATCACACAAGTTACCAACTCAGATGGGGACGTGCAGCTCGTAACCCCAAGCTGATGCAGTTTTTTTACCTTGTTGGTAACATTTCATGGATCTTGCAGGCACAGGTTTCTCTATCTTGGACTTTAGGACTCACAATCCAAAAAGGTCTGTGCTTGCAAAACTGGGAGCGGGAAATCGTCAGGCTTAGATTCTCACTTAGATAAAGCTTGTGGAGATGTTCCATTGTGTCAGTGAGAGACCTCTTCCTGTAGATTTGGCCACTTCTTCTAATCTCACCACTTTTCCTATTGATCACAGTTGTGATGTCATCTCTGTGCAAAAAGTTTTGGACAAGCTTTCTCATTTTATTCCTTTTGTTATTTGCAACCTCAACTCTCTTTTTGTGAGTCTTGTTTTGAGTCCCAAGCAGCCCCCTGGTGCAACCTTTTGCAGCCCGATTTGCTTCAAGTCTTTTTACCTTCTTCCGCAGTTTGTCAAGTTATTTTTCTTTTGTCTTGAGCATCCTCTGTGTCTTGTAAAGTTTTTTCCTCAGTTTTACTGATGTTTTCCGTCTTGGTGTTGATGTCTTTGGGCTGGAGGTTGATGGTGTGCCCTCACCGATATTTTGATCCCTGGGGTTTACAGATATTTTCCGTCTTGGTGTTGATGTTGGGCTGGAGGTTGATGGTGTGTCCTGACTGACATTTTGATCTCTGGGTCTTAGGTCATCTGCCATGCTAGATGTATCTGAGGGCAGGCTGTCTGAGGGCGGGCTGTCATTCATAATTGCATTGAGGTGTTTTTTTCTTTCTTTGTATTGTAGAGTTATATTTGTATTTATTCATGTTAGCAAACTATGGATAAGCTTAAAATGAGAATAATTTGGGTAAAACTGTGAGCTGCATTTGGGGCCTGTTGACATGTGTTTTTGAGGACAAAGGAAGATGGGGGAAGGTGAGAGCATGTCCTGATTTGCATTCAACTTAGAACGAGCTACAGTGGTTGTGCTATTAAGAGAGGTCTCTTGGGTTTCTCTGGTGCTTATCAATAGTAGCAGTTAAGTGAATACTGTTCAAACAATACCTGTGTTTGTGTTTTATATTGATTTCTCTGTTTTATCCTTTCATAAATGTAAGGACTACAAATGGCTATAAACATTCTGGGCTGGTTGGAGTAAACAGGGTTTTATTGCTCTGTGGGGGAGGTGTAGGTATGCAGGCCTTGAGACCTTTTGTTGGAAAGTGAGCCTGTTTGGTTTCCTGCTGCGTTTCCTGCTGCGTTGCGTCTCCCAATGAGAGGACCTGAACAGATGACCAGCTGACCTAACACCAAACCCCTCCTTCTTACTCTGGTATATATCCGGAGGATCCCTGGCGTTCGGCCTCTTCTTCACATGCTGCCCTCGGGTGAAAGTAGCTCTGCAGTATGCGGACTAGGGCAGGAGTAAGCCGGCATTACTCCTTAAGCATTACAATATAACTGTAATATATCATGTTGTATTGTAATGATTGTATTGCATTGTCATATTGCCATTAAAGTAGATTAACTGTTACTTTGTAGATATGGATTCCTTCCTGTATTATAACCAGCTTCATAGGAACGCGCGGAGATTTGAAAAGCGGACCAGTTATCCCTCCAAATCCCCAACAAAATGGTGACCCGACGTCTAGAGATAACGAAGCTGAGGAAGAATTCAGACGCTTTCAAACATCTCAGACAATCAGCAGGACTCTGCAACTTTGCAAATAAGGTAAGCAGACGATGAAAGTCGCCTGTCTGTAATTGGATACGCTAAAACTTTAGGATTGTCTGTAGGCGTTTCACAGTGTTTTTATAGTTTAAATGGAATATACAATGCATATTTTACTATGTTAGGAAAGTTATATACAAAACGTAAACGTTGATCGACAGGTAGACGAAAGTCCTGCGTGACGTAAAATAGAGCAGTTTGGCGCGGATCTGCAGGTGTTTATTCCTGAGTGGCGTAGAAATGGTGCAGTTTGTGTGAATGCGAGGTTTGAATCCTGCACGGCAAAACCTGAAAACTCGATATATCAGATCGAGTCGCCGTTTAAAACTGGGGTTTAAATAACAGACCAATGCTAAAAGCTTAAAGCCAGAGGTCTGTTATATATTAAACCAAGGTAGAGCATTTCCCTTTGTCTGGAAACTTCTGCTGCTGCCATCTAGTGGCTGAAAGGGGGTATCACACCCTTGAAACTTCTGCTGCTGCCATCTAGTGGATGAAAGGGGGTATCACACCCTTGAAACTTCTGCTGCTGCCATCTAGTGGCTGAAAGGGGGTATCACACCCTTGAAACTTCTGCTGCTGCCATCTAGTGGCTGAAAGGGGGTATCACACCCTTGAAACTTCTGCTGCTGCCATCTAGTGGCTGAAAGGGGGTATCACACCCTTGAAACTTATGCGAGCTTAGAGTTTAATCATTACATTGCTGGCCGGTATTGTTTGGTAAACTGGTACAAAACAATAAGGGATTGAACATTTTTTACAACGACAGCACCAGGAGATGAGTAAACTCAAGAATCTGTAGAGTGTAAATACATTGTGCAAAACACATTTTACACTCGAACTGTTTGCAAATGTAGACAATATAAATAATGTTCAGAAAGAAGACATAGGCCTACACTTGATTCAAATTTCATTACTGTGATCCGATTGGTGTGCTCTGCAGGTTTACTATTGTTCGAAGTAACAGTGGGATTTAAAATGAGAGAAGATATGGAGATGTTCTTTCATAGTGTGTGGAATATGTGATGCTGGAAACATGTAAGTATTTCAGAGTTGTGTTGGGTAAATATGTAACAATGGATGAAACAATTTTTGGAGTGAGTTTTTGTAATATCATAAGTAGACATTAATTATGTTGTTTAGATGGCATTTAACAACTAAGACAGATAGTATGATTAGAAAGAGACAGAGTGGTAAGGGTTGGATTTATTTAACATCAGTGTGCTAGACTTCTTATAGGTAATGTGTACCGGGACCTGGACTCCCCCTCTGAGTTAGAAAGGCTTTGATCCCGACCCTCCAAGCAGACAACGAGACCTAACCCAACAGGAGACTCCTCCTTCTCCATCGTACAGACAGAGAACCAGAGCTGAACCAACAACAACAACAAGACTACATCAAGACTGCAGCCAGAACTATCTCCACCTGTGGCATCCAGAACCAAACCAGCATGCTGACATACAGAGAGATACTCTCATCGGTCCCTCAAACAGGACATGAAGTTCCAAACTGCGCCGCGAGATTTGGCACAATAGACATGAGAGCAGAATCCGCCCTCCATAAAAACAGCAGAGAGACTGTGAAGGAGGAGTGCAACAACAGTGGCATGATGGGGCTGCAGATGTGACTGGGCCAATGGCTGCCTACAAAAGTTACAGCGGATGGATTCAACAGCTGATGGACTGAAGAGAAGACAGAATCAGAGGAGTTGGCATGGTCGATTAGAAGTGAGGAGGCCGGGGTCACGGCTTGAGAAAACCAGGGGAGGAGGAAAGGAGAACGGGAATGAGTGAGTTACACATAAACACACTTATTCACGAAACGCAC
Organism: Gymnodraco acuticeps; assembly: GCF_902827175.1. Lineage (NCBI taxonomy): Eukaryota > Metazoa > Chordata > Actinopteri > Perciformes > Bathydraconidae > Gymnodraco > Gymnodraco acuticeps. Next base: position 36,727 of record NW_022989759.1, on the reverse strand, counting down.
ATTTAAATAACTTGAATTAACTTCATAAATACGTAAAGACAGAAAGATTTATTAATCATTTGGTAAATTAAAAATAGCAGTAAAGAGGAAACTATTAAAGTAAAATGATAATCATCCTAAAACACACTGACAGAGTAGAACCATATTCTTCAATATTTTCATCATGTTAACAAATCATTCTTTAAGACATTTGTATTCACGTGTGAATAAAGTAGTGATCTCATTGGTTACAATATTGATCACCATTAAAAGGATAGTTTTAGGAACCACTCTATAGGACAAATCTTTGTTTGTATTAATGGCTAGTGCCAAGCCACATATTAAATTCCAATCTAAAGTGTTGATTTCACCATTGTGGCATAGTTATTACCAGACTTCGGTTTTAAATCCTTGATAAAGGAGGGAGTAATTGTTGCATGTTCGGACACCCAAGGTTCCACACACTGCTAAAGAGTTTAACATCGTTTTTTAAGTAGACCAGAATTATAATGAGCTATGAAATGCAGAGCGACACAGATCCTAGTAATGTTTTGACTCAAGATAATAGTTATTGTACAAAAGTTTCTGAAATAGATCATTAGACATTTTAATTAGTAGTGGTACTCGAAGGAAGTGAGTTTTGTACCAAGTTTCAGGAAAAGTGGGAGGCGGAAGTCCCAATGACAAGTGAGAATCATCTTGAAAATTATAGTTGAAATCGTGACATATTTTTGTAGACAAAGGATACTGGCCTATGCTGAAATGTCAAAGTCTCTGCAGAGCACGACACATGGCCAAAAAAGACGGAGACCAACTGACCTTTGACCCTGACCGACAGTGTAACTTGACAAGGCACTGTGGATGACTGACTCTGGGGTGAACCTGACCAAACTTGACATGACAACCAGACAGTGTGAGTGTGAATGTATGCCGGCATGTGATCAGTGTAACTGCATGATTCTAAAACAATAACTAACCAAGCATGTTTTTGGACTAACATATTATTTTGGAGCTCCAAGGGAAACGAGAGGTTTCCTAAAAATTCCACAAAAAGGGGAAACCGCACATGTGATATTTTCCTCTCACATGAGTTGGCGGTTTGCAAATGTAAAACTAAAATCTGAAGATTCTGTTTCTTTTAGGCCTGAAGGACGGAGAGGAACACTTCTTTTCACTGAAGTGTTCACTGTGGAAATAATGATAATAATGTTCGTTATGTTCCTAACCAATTACCTGACAGTTTTTGTTCCCCTCCCATTACAGGCTTTTGTTACACATGATTTCATGTGTAAAAGGGGGGAGTGAGTATAATGTATAAATGTTAACATGGCTGTAAAATTCACAATTTAAATTTTTCTTTTAAGGATTGACAGAAACCTTCCGCCCCAACCCAGATGTTCAAACTGAGCATTGAATGTAATGAACCTGCTCCATATCTGGGGATAAGATACTGTTTGATGAAGGTTGAGATGTTTCTAAATATTGATTTGAATTATAACAGGTAACAAAGAAGCAGTGGCCAAGGGGCTACTGTGAAACCGAAGAAGTTGACCTGTGATAATGAAACAATTTTGTAATATTTTAACAGACATTAGAGTAACTGAGGTTTGAAATGTAGAAAGAACATATTACAGTTAAAGCTAAAACATAGTAATGTATTGAGACAGAATTTAATTTAGACAACATCATGTAACTAGCCTGGTAGAGGAGTAAAAGCCATAGACTTTATTGTTTAGGTCATTATGGGGATATACATTTCATCTAAATTTATAATAGAAAGACATTTGATGACAGTTTGTTGGAATTCTGTATTCATTTTTTCAGCGTGATAATATCTAAGCACTGACAGGTAGAAGCAGTATCACCAGGAAATCATTCACTTTGTTAGCATCGTGATTTTGGTTGTTTTTGAATCCATAACATTAGTGTGTTTCTTTACCAGAAACATTAGCAGTTCATATTATATTTGGATTTTAAATAGGATTTCATTTAAAAATAAACACGGATGCTTGTCAGAAATTCAGAGCTATTGAAATATGTTATTTAGTTTACCTAAAGATGTTGGGGTTCTTATTTAGTTGGCACAGTCCAAGTATTAAGATTCTGAAGCTGCACTGGCAGATAGGAGGTCTACAATTAATTTGGAAAACCTGTTCACAGACGGCTGTTGTTTCAAGACACCCCACCAACAGGCTCCAAGTGGGTCAAAACAGCTGAGCGTAGGCTTGAGGGAGTTGTATCAGATTTCTCCACACAGGTCACTGGCGCCAAAAGGGGGACCCGAGAAGCACGAGGACAAAGTGGCTCAACCCCAGGCTCTCCGACCCCGACCGAGTGACCCAGCGGACCTCTTATGCCGTCTGCCTGGGAGAAAAGGGGGACAGCTCGTACCACGGGAGCCAGTGTGCGGCGGGGAAACCACCTACTAGGACCAGGGGACGACATCAGGACGGACGTGGCCCTGGCAGACGTGGACTACTCGGAAGCAGCAGACTGGAGAAGGAGGACCCTGGAGACATCCTTACAGCAGACGACCCGGGAGGCATCATCAGCGGGCCGGAGAAGGAGGATCGGGAAGACATCTCTACAGCATCGACCCGGAAGCCGCCATCAGCGGGCCGGAGGACGAGGAGGAGGAAGACATCTCTCTAGCAGGCAGCCCAGAAGCTGCTGTCAGCAGATTGGGTGGACAAAGACACGGCAAGCCGGGACGGCGCAGCAGAGGAGTCTACTTCGCTCTGATCAGTTCTACCCGTGAAGGGAAAGCTGCATCTCCCCCTCCCTATTAGCTGTCCTTGTGGGCTATTCCTCCGAGGGGGGGGGGGGGTGATGATTCTAGCACTCAGCTACCCCCTCATGGTTCCTTCACTGCCATGGAAAGTGGTGTTCTGTCTCCATGAAGGTTTCAAGTACTCTAAATACCAGCTTCGGATGGATTTACGGACACAGTAGAAAATAATGACAGTGGGTATATTTCAAAATGCCTTGTCTAAGTTTATCTCTGGAGAAGGAGATAAAAAGGGGGATTTGTAGAGTTATATTTGTATTTATTCATGTTAGCAAACTATGGATAAGCTTAAAATGAGAATAATTTGGGTAAAACTGTGAGCTGCATTTGGGGCCTGTTGACATGTGTTTTTGAGAACAAAGGAAGATGGGGGAAGGTGAGAGCATGTCCTGATTTGCATTCAACTTAGAACGAGCTACAGTGGTTGTGATGTTAAGAGAGGTCCCTTGGGTTTCTCTGGTGCTTATCAATAGTAGCAGTTAAGTGAATACTGTTCAAACAATACCTGTGTTTGTGTTTTATATTGATTTCTCTGTTTTATCCTTTCATAAATGTAAGGACTACAAATGGCTATAAACATTCTGGGCTGGTTGGAGTAAACAGGGTTTTATTGCTCTGTGGGGGAGGTGTAGGTATGCAGGCCTTGAGACCTTTTGTTGGAAAGTGAGCCTGTTTGGTTTCCTGCTGCGTTTCCTGCTGCGTTGCGTCTCCCAATGAGATGACCTGAAAAGATGACCAGCTGACCTAACACCAAACCCCTCCTTCTTACTCTGGTATATATCCGGTGGATCCCTGGCGTTCGGCCTCTTCTTCACATGCTGCCCTCGGGTGAAAGTAGCTCTGCAGTATGCGGACTGGAGCAGGAGTAAGCCGGCATTACTCCTTAAGCATTGCAATATAACTGTAATATATCATGTTGTATTGTAATGATTGTATTGCATTGTCATATTGCCATTAAAGTAGATTATTGTTAACGGTTACTTTGTAGATATGGATTCCTTCCTGTATTATAACCAGCTTCATAGGAACGCGCGGAGATTTGAAAAGCGGACCAGTTATCCCTTTAAATCTCCAACAGTATCTCATGGAATTCTCATTCCACTTTGTTCGTTGTTTTTTTTGCTGTTTAGCTGTTAATTCTGCAATAGGCTTCAAATGCCCCTTTGCCTTTCTCCTTTGATATCTGTAAAATGGTAGGTATACAAAAATCAATTATAGAATTACAGTATACTGCATGATGTGCTCAGTCTCTCTCTTTCTGAGTCTCTCTCTCTGTCTCTCTCTTTCTCAGTCTCTCTCTTTCTCTGTCTCTCCCTCTTTCTCACTCACTCTCTCACACACAATGTGAAGATGTCCTGTTCTAACCTCTCTCTTTCCTTCCTTCTGTACTCTTCCAGCAGCTCTGGGTTGCTGTACACTTTCTCTCTGTGCTTCACCACCCTCACCTTGGAAGCTGCCCTTTTCCTTTCCACCTTTTCTGAACTTAATTTCAAGAGGGATTCAGTATTCATTAATAAATTAGATTCAAATAATAAATATAAATTATTTCTTTATAGTTAAAGCTCACCATACATAAATGCACACATTTTTTTCATTACCGCAACAATTTTGTTCATTACCGTAACAGCCTCCTATATGACATGGTAATGAATGCAGAGCATTACGGTAATGAATGACCATAACACTAGCTAGCATAATAGTTAGCATAGCCATGATGCTACAGAAGAAATATTTGCACTATCATTCTGGCTCTATAAAAGCAACTTTTCTATTGATTTTGGAATCAATAACTTGAAAAAACCATTACATAATACCCCATTACGGTAATGACAGTTAGTAGTGTACACTGGGGTGTCAGTAAATATAATCTCTAACATATCTATAGCTTGACCTTGAAAGTACATCTTACCTTGTAGCCATCTTGCATCTTCTCTTCCATACAATGCATCATGGGTAAACAAAAACTTTATTTAAACAAACAGGAATTTTTATGAGGCCAAATAGGCAGTGCATCGGTAATGAACGCCACATGCTCCGGACACACATATTAATCCAAAAATATTTTAATTAATAAATGTTAGACCCCAAATAATTATATTACCAGTAAGAATGTACCATTTCAATACTTTTTTGCATTTATGTATTAAATTGTGCAGATTTATTGTAATATTTTGGGGTTAAATGTAAAAAAATAAACTCTGGATGCATTGCGGTAATTAATTTCTACATGGAAAAATTGTGAAAAAAATATGAATTACTACCTCAACTACAAAAATGGCAATAGTACCACATACAATACACAATGCAGTTTGATATAGAATTGATTATTTTGATTATTTTTGTAATTTTGTCTGTCAATTCCTCACAGACATGACCAAAGGTGGTTTCGTGAGAATCACCCAGCCGCCATGAGACCCAGAGTCTGCATGATGGTCAAAGCTGTCACCGTTGCCCCCTGTCACAGTCTGCAAACTGCCCGAAGCAGGGATGCCTGTCTGCTCTCTGACAGGGTGGCACGTAGTCTGCCTGCATCAAGCAACATCCCCAGATACTCCACCTGCTGGTGAGGTATGGGACTGCTCTTCTTCCAATTGACCGCAAAACCCAACTTGGTTAGGTGTAGGATCAATTGGGCTGTGTGGAACATTGCCCATTCCCTGGACCTGGCCATGACTATGAGGTCGTCCAGATAAAAGAAAACCCTCATGCCATGGTCGCAAAGCGGCTGAAGCGCTGTGGCCACACATTTGCTGAACGTGCGTGGGGATAGGGAGTAGCCGAACGGTAGTCTGTTGCAGGCTATCCCCTGGAAGGCAAAACGCAAATACTTTCTGTGCCTTGGAGCAATTTCGACATGAAAGTAAGCGTCCTTCAGGTCGATGGTTGTAATACAATCGCCCGGCTGCACTAGTTCCAATAACTGTTTAATAGTTAACATATGGATTTTGTTGCAGACAATGTGCTGATTCAGGCTGCAAAGATCCAGAATGGCTCTGAATTCCCCTGTCTTCTTGGGAACCAGGAAGTACATGGAATAAAGCCCCTTCTCTCTATGCTGAGAGTGCACAACAGACACCGCTTATTTTTGCAACAGGGCCTGAATCTCTGCCGAAAGGAATCTCCTCCTGGGATGATATATTTGCCTCTTATGCTACTGAATGAAGGAGGGATGCTGCAAAACTGGAGTGAGTAACCCTGTTTCAGTGTCCTGTCCATCCACTTTGTCAGTACACAGTTGAGCTTCCATTCCCTGTAACACTGTGTTAGGGGACAAGCAATCAGCTGTGGAGCCACAGCTGGGAAGCTGCGGTACTCCCTGGCGGCCCACTCCACCGCCAAACTCTCCATGAAAGGAAGTTTGGCCCATGGGGGGCTGACACAGAAAGGGCCGATTTTCTACTGAGGTCCCTGAACGCACCGCGGCTCGTTCTCGTGGGAGCGCGCGCTCCGCCATAATGCAGCCTTCACCCAGACGATAAAATGCATTAATCAGAGTTTATACGCTAGGCGCAGTGTCTCTTAACAATACCACGCCGGCCATAATGTCCCTGCACCCGCATAGCGCTTTGACAGCATTTCCTGCGGTTTATCACCCTCACATGCGCGTGCCCACTAGCTGCTTCCTTTACTGGAGTTACAACTGGGGCGGCGAGTGGGGAATCTGCACGGTTAACATTATGGGGAAGTGTGGAATTGTGGAGAGAAATTAGACTGGGATAAATGCAATCATTTTTTATTAAAAGTGTGAGTTACAACTTTTGCATCATAGAGGGAGGAGGCGGGATTCGCCCTCGCATCCTGGGTGGAGAAAGACACTAGGCTTGTTTGAGACGAGCGAGACCGACGCAGACCTGCGCAATTGCGATCGCCGTCTTGCTAGTGCGTTGCACTAGTCATTTTGTCCGACTTGCTCTGGAGGCTCGCCTACATGAGACGTTGAAATCTCGCGGGACAAAGACGCCCGTCTTGACGGCCCGTCCACACAGCAGCGTTAAAAAAATCTTGAAAATCTTGGAGGTGGGCGTTTCTGAAAGATTGTTTTTTTTTGCGAGCAACGCGACCAACAACCAATCACATGAATCTCCCGCCCCTGACATACAAAGCAATAGCAATGTTAAAACGAAGTAAACTGGATATAAAATCCCCAAACAGGCGAAAACCTACCAGTTTCACCCACTGTCTCTGCCACCTCCCTCCATGCCTGGTTCCTCCGGTTTGTATCCCGGTAAGTTATTAGCGACTGGTCATAAAGAACCGGGTGATTTCCTACTGCAGTAACACATTTCTCCTCCATTTTCAGGAATATAGAAAAGGAACTGCGGTCTGGCTCTCCCAGCTTGCACGCGGTTTGATTGGCTAGCGCTTGTACTGTCAGATTTGCATAAACAGGATTTGATTGGCTGACGTTCCACCTCAGCTTCAATAGTTGAACATTGCTCAACTTTTGAATCCTGAAAATCCTGGAAATCCTGGAAATCTTCGCTTTGCTTCCCCACAATGCAGTTCGGCGAAAGCGAGGCAAAGTGACGTGAACCCATTCAAAGTCAATGGGCAGAAGTGTTGGAAGATTTTTTTAACGCTGCTGTGTGGACGGGTCGTGAGAGCGAGGCGCGGCGGCGCAGTTTTTCTCCACGGGCTACGGAAGCGAAATGCTTGATGGGAAACGACTCGCTGGTATCTCGAGCTGAGCGCTCATTGGTGGTTTTTACCACGTGCTGGTGTTGAAACTCTCCAATTGGCTCAGCAAAAGTTTGTTGTTGTTTTGTGTCAGTTTTACGTCGCCACTTCCATTCGCATTTTTCATCATTGTTCCACAATGTTTATCATGAAATTAATATCTATATATTTTATACTATACTTGCACTACTTACCGTTTTCATACTTTATATATCTTAGCATATTCATACACACTGTTCATACTGCTCACAGGCTGCTGTGTATATCTAGTGTATTCATACACACTGTTCATACTGCTCACAGGCTGCTGTGTATATCTAGTGTATTCATACACACTGTTCATACTGTTCACAGGCTGCTGTGTATATCTAGTGTATTCATACGCCTCACTGTTTATTCATCATTCATTTATTGAATTGAATCTATTTATTCATTTACTTATTTATTTATGAGCGACTAAAAGGCCTTAGGCATATTACAGCCGTATCCGATTGATTGATTGATCATTCAATTAATTCTATATTTTATTCTGTAGATTGTGTACATTACTTTTCACTTTACTGCTTGTTGCATCTGGTTAGAAGCTAAACTGCATTTTGTTGTCTCAATACCTGTAATCTGTGTAATAACAATAAAGTTGAATCTAATCTTGAGCAGGAACAAATGTATTTACTTAGTACACTGACATTAACGATTAAACACATTTGTGCATTCTTTATAAATGCAAACTGGTCAAGACCACTGACGGAAGTAGTTTTGAAAAGTAATAAGTGGTTCTGTCCCATGTAGGATTCAACCCCCCTTGTATTGATTTGTTTTCAAATGAACAGACACTTGCAATCGGCTATTCTCGTCTACTTTCGAGGCGAGACGCAGCTCATCTCAAACAAGCCTACTCTCTGCCGGGACACTTCCTCCCACGCCAGTCACCTCCGGGAGGACGGTGCACCCCACCTAGAAGCCCTCTGCTGAGGAGGAGCACAGCCTGTCCCCGCGGACGCCGGTATTGCTCGTGGCTAATTCAGAGGCAGAGCTTTGTGGGTTTAAAAAAAAAAAAAAAAAAAGATCAGTTAGCTGAGTTTCTTCCCGTTACATGGATATAAAACATTCATAGTTTATTGTATATTAAGATGCCCTCAGATGCTGGGGGGGGGAGACTTTGAAATTAAAGTTTCAAAGTCTCAAAAATGCTACAACTACTGTCACAAACTGGATGAATATGAAGTATTTTGTTAAAGGAGGATGAAAGCGTAATTAAGGAGCACTATTGGAGTGACTTTGATGGTTATTGGACTCAGGATTAATTAATTTGGATTCCCGCTGTATGAAGAAATTAAAGTAGACCTATCATGCTATATTTGAATAATATATTGTAGGGCCATACCTATATAAAACATGTCTGTGAAGTTTTTTTTTCAAAATACCAAACAGATCATGCATTTTAGCCATGCCTCATTTCGCTCTATTTTCTCTTTTCCAGCCCTGTTTTTGCACGGGCTGATTCTGCTTTTGTGGCAGACTACAGCGCCACTTACAGGCCTGGCATATGTACTACAGCGTCTCCAGCGCTTTCGAACAGCAATGGCCGTGGCCCAACCCCCCATTCCCCTGATAGGTGGAGAGTTGCCCCTTTTCTGACGTATCAGCTCCATTGCAGCCCCGTTTTTAGAGATTTGGGTATGGAGGAAAAGAGAGAGGGTTGTGTTTTCTGACACTTGGTGAGTTCCCTGAGACACATATTCATGTAAAAAAGACGTACAAAAGTGCATTTTGCACAATAGGTCCCCTTTAACCTGTTAAGCCCGAGAGACCCCGGAGCGAAAAATGCTAACAGATGACTGCAACGAAATTCACTCACAAAACCTTATTATTTATCTTTGCTGCACATCCAACCCATCGATTCACATCGTGAGATGACACATAATCGAGGGGTACCCTTCATTATCACTCAATTAAACGAACTTGTGGAGATAATAACAAGAACAGACATCAAAACATGTGGCGCTAGGTAGCTAAAAACGCTAACATGGCTCACCTGTGTGGTAGTCTTCACTCTGGTGCAAAGCCACCACCTTTTTGTTTGACCATGTGTGTGAGTGGGGAGATTCCCCTTCGATTCCATTGGCTCTAACGGTCAGAAAGAGATGTCAATCACCAAAATCGACCAATGGGTTCCAGAGAAACGGTAAAACCCCCATTTCCACCCAAATCAACTCCGAGGTGGAGTTATTTTTGCTAAACCTATCTAAAAAGGGCAAATGTCACTTGTTTTGCATCAATCTTGATACAGGGTACTTATTATGTACTTTGGATTCCTAAAGCTTTTAGTCTACCTTACCATCATCCAAGGGTAGTTTTCACTATAAGTAAAAAATAATTGTTGGACGGACACTATAATTTACAGTTTTTTACTATGTTCAATCTGAATTGTCTTTAAAATAAAAAACATCTATATTGATTCTGACTTTTCTACATCTAACTCACAGGTTTATCATTACTTTGAGAAAAAAGATTATTAATTTAACCCTTTTAGAAGGGAAGATATGGTCATTTGTTCTGGGAATGTCATTTTCGAGCCTGAGACCTGAAAAACAGGCTCAGGGCTAAACTGGTTAAAGGACGGCGCAAGTGGAAACAATTCACAAAGGGATTAAACTGTTTAAAACACATGCTCAAAGTAAACCGTATTTTGCCGATGTGTTTATGTGGATTCAAAAGTCGTAAATAATCTACAAAATGGAGGAGACCGATCTGATCGGAGCGACTGTGACAAATAATCTGAAACCGGCATGGACAATGACTATGTTTTAAAAATGCTCTTGTTCAAAAAAGCCTGGTTTGGACACTTTACGGGCAGAAGAAACATTTCTGTCTTTTTTGTAACTTGAATTGTTATTCAAATTAATTAATCAATTATTTTTTACATTTTATTGTAATGTAGAGACAAGGCTTTTAGTGACAATCATGTATTGCGTTACAATTATATGTAAAAAACAAAACAAAAAAAGTCTAAATATGATATTTGGCCTCAAAAAACATCTGAGGCCTGGCGCCCCCCCCACCGACCCCCCCGGGTTGGGAACCACTGCTCTAATAGAACCTCGAGAGGTCAGAGAGGGGAAAGGTTTGGATAAAGAGAAAATAGAATAAATAGATTACAGAAGTAGAGAGTATGAGAAGTAGAGAGAGATTTAGAACAATGACAAGTAGTAACAGGGCCGCCCCTCCCTACAGGCCAATCACGCAGGCTGCATGGGGCCCCGCCCAGAGGGCCTCAGCTGCTGTGCGCAGTTCTCCGCGCACCCCCCCGCTGACACGCGAGAGACGGACCGTTGCCAAGGGGAGCACGTCTGTAACCCGACATCGTTGCAATTAATCGACATCTGACCAATCACGGCTTTGATACGGCCACTAATGCAGGTGAAGAGATGTTGGTGAAAAGACAGTTTCAGTCCGGCGCCAGCAAGAGGGAAAAACAACAAAACATGAAGAAACTAGAGCATCACTCGAAGGTGGGTTATTGTATGAGTCAAATGTACAACTTGCGAATGTTGTATAAGTCAAATTGCCAATTGCCATATTAAAACATCAGCTGCAATTCAGGACATGAAGAAGGCAGTCTCTGCAGCATATAGGCTAATGGAGATGCAGTTATTTCCAGCATTCTTTATTTACCATTCATTCAAGTATGTGATGCCTTTTATCTGCTGATGTACAGGAGGAAGAGTGATACACTGTCTGTCTAGTTCGCTTACATAACAGTTAAAGTTTACAGCCTAAAAAACATGGAGCATTTTTCCCCCTTTTATTCATTTTCATGTCAATTTGCACATTTCATGGTGATGCTCAGCCTCTCCCCTTAACTCCTGCAGTCATAATCATGTCAACCACAAAACAGAGAAATACTGATAGAAATGTGTGAGTAGTTGTTGATACATTGCTGACAGAGGGAACTAGAATACAGATTTAAGAAATATCAGTGTTTGAGCATGTCATAAGCATGTTTTGTCTTGACTATATTACAACTATATTATAATAAAATAATATAGTATTTACATTATTGAATTGATTATGATTATGATTATTATTATTATTAGTAGAAGTAGTTTATTTGCATTAATTATATTTTAATCTTTTTGAGGCTTGTATTTGGCAGGAAATGCAGACATAATCACCTGTAAACGCATACTGAACGACATTTACCATTTACCTTTTTTTTACTAAAAAGTAACTGTGTTGATAATAATAATAAACAGGAATTATACTTGCAAAGTAGCCTACTTTGTTTCCAAAACAATTTTTTTCACTCCTGCCGGTTGGGGGGGGGGGGGGGGGGGGGGCCTCATCTCACAATGTTGCTTGGGGCCCCAAGTTGGCCAGGGGCGGCCCTGAGTAGTAATAACCTTAGTTTTAAATATAAGATCTAAGTTTTTAGGATTTAAGTGAAAGAGTAAGAACTAAATTGTATAGGTGAAGAGGCACAACGTGTCTACGTCAATGCACTCTTATTAGATTATTTTATTTGATCAACTATAAGCTTTATCAAAAAGGAAGGTCTTAAGCGTACTCTTAAATATGGATAGGCTGTCTGAACAATAGATCATATTTGTTAAGTGTTATTATGGGAGAATTATTATTCTTGTACTACTGCCTTATTAGGCCCATATTGAGCAGAGCATATTGAGACCAAAACTCATGTACAACAACTTCCTTACTTGCAATAAATAAGCACTATTTAGAGGATTGTTGAGGAAAAACTCTCAACGAATGGCTTATTACTGTTAACATTCAATATCACTTTTCAAAACAGCAGCTATTAGCTTGGTATTAGAACATTTCTTACTCCCTCCTTTCACAGAAACTGTTCTCATACCACATTCAGTGTTAAGGCACTTGTTTTTACAAAGTGTAATAGAAACAAACGATTTTAGAATAGTGCAAAGTAATAAACACGAAATTTACTATATTAGAATAGTATAAAGTGATAAAATAAAAAATAAACTATCTTGGAATAGTGTAAAGTAAATTTAAATGGATTCACTCCATTTTAACATTGTAGCTGGTTTGCTTTTCACATGATTTAATCATTTAAAGTATCACATCAGCTGGACATTCATTGAACAATCTCATCTCTGAACATCCATATCATTTAAACATCATTCAAACAATCTCATCATCTACATCCATGTCTGTTTATGGGGGTGGGTCGTCTTGTTCTGCTAGCATTTGTAACTGTTTCCTCATGAGAAATGTACCCTCCCTCCTTTCATACCATTTAAGGTATGAAAGCAATATGTTCTCTAGAAGAGGCCGTCGTGATCAATCGGTACGTTAGGACATGGAATGCAACATCTAGCCCTCCCCTGGGTCCCCTATGTTATCCTTGTACACTGTGGAGCCTAAACTCCCCCTGGGACTGGTCTCTTAGCCCTACTGGCTTTGGGGTGTTTCGCCATGTTGATTAACTGCATAAAAAACATCACTGGCTGTGCTAGTGCACAGGTCCCAGTCCAATCCTGTGGCAAGACTGGGTACAAGGTTTTAGTTCCACGATACCACCAAACACCTACTCTGGTATACGGCACTTTAGACAGTCATTTCTGGGAGAAGATTTTGGTCAGTCTGTTCTAGTGCAGTGATAAAGTCCCTGAAATGGTGTGAAAACCGGTGGAATATCAATAACTCATTATACTAATTTATCTTCAATTCTGGTCTACTTAAAGAACTATGCTAACCTCTTTAACAGTTAGTGGAACCTTGGGTGCCTGAGCATGTGATAATTACTCCCTCCTTTATCAAGGATTTTAAAAACAGAAGTTATTTCATTAATGGTTTGTAGTCCAATTTAGGAATGTTCACTTATGGCAGATATGTTTCTACTTTAAATAACATCTCTAAATGTCAGGTCATCACTGATTAAATGGATGTCCATTAGGAGGTGGTGGCACTTGTCTTTTAAAACTCATAATCTGGTGCCGTGCGCTCCCTGTGAAGCTGCAAGTAAGATTTAGAACATCAGAAGGGTGAGTTGAGCGACCCCTTCTACCTGAACGATATTGGTTATCGAAAATATGCACCATTACAATGAGTGATCCAAGGCCCCGCATGTATTGGCGTGACATGAGGCTGATAGCACAGCTGACGGCTGGACACTAGCCGTAGAGGAACACCAGGGCAGGACCAGGCAGTTCCCTCTTTGCAGACAAGCATATGTGGTTGTTACGCAGGATCAAACAGGTAGCCTGTGATGAAGTAGGGTCGACCCTATATCATGTGAAGCCACCGAGCCGTGGTCCCCGAGGGAACTGGTGCCCGGAGCAAGGCCAATTGCTGAATGCCGCAGCCGACTAAGGCCGCTATGCAACAGTGGAGGATTAGAGAAACTGATGTTTGCCTGGCACTCCGCGGCGAAGTGGGGAGGTGGAACTTCCACCCCGCTGCGGAACCCGTGGTGGGACCCCTGAGTCAGACGGTTCGTCTTGGAAACGCTTCATATCGGTCGGCCCGGGAGGTAAGAGACATGCAGGGTTACCCCCACGCAGCACACCCTCCCGGCCATCAGAGTCGAACCCGCAGTTCGGAGGAACCGACAGCCAGAGCACCGGCACGTGGACCGGGGGAGAAGACCCTCCGATGGCGGGTCGCGTTTGCCATTCGATCAGTGAGGTCAGAGGAGAAGAACCCGCACTTCGGAGGAACCGACCGCCAGAGCACCGGCACGAGGCCGGGCCGGCGGAGGCCCCTCCGATGGCGGGTTGCGTTTGCCATTCGATCAGTGAGAAATCAGGAAAAAAGTCTGACTTAACTTTTTGGAGAACCAGAGAAAAGGGGTGAAAATGGAAAAAAAAGTATCCGAAAATAGTGTCCCATAAGGCGGGTAGAGTCCCCTGACAACTCTCCTTACATTCCTCCAGAGTCAGAAAAAGTGTAAGTTAACTTTTGGAAGAACCATAGAAAAGGGGTGAAAATGGATAAATTGTATCCGAAAATAGTGTCTCTTAAGGCGGGTAGAGTCCCCTGGCAACTCTCCTTACATTCCTCCAGAGTCAGAAAAAGTTCAAGTTAACTTTTGGAAGAACCAGAGAAAAGGGGTGAAAATTGATAAATTGTATCCGAAAATAGTGTCTCTTAAGGCGGGTAGAGTCCCCTGGCAACTCTCCTTACATTCCTCCAGAGTCAGAAAAAGTTTAAGTTAACTTTTGGAAGAACTAGAGAAAAGGGGTGAAAATGGAGAAATTGTATCCCAAAATAGTGTCTCTTAAGGCAGGTAGAGTCCCCTGACAACTCTCCTTACATTCCTCCAGAGTCAGGAAAAACTCTGTTATCTTTTGGGAGAACCAGAGAAAAGGGGTGAAAATGGAGAAATTGTATCCCAAAATAGTGTCTCTTAAGGCGGGTAGAGTCCCCTGACAACTCTCCTTACATTCCTCCAGAGTCAGGAAAAACTCTGTTATCTTTTGGGAGAACCAGAGAAAAGGGGTGAAAATGGAGAAATTATATCCCAAAATAGTGTCTCTTAAGGCGGGTAGAGTCCCCTGACAACTCTCCTTACATTCCTCCAGAGTCAGGACAAATTCTGTTATCTTTTGGGAGAACCAGAGAAAAGGGGTGGATATGGAGAAATTGTATCCCAAAATAGTGTCTCTTAAGGCGGGTAGAGTCCCCTGACAACTTTCCTTACATTCCTCAAGAGTCAGGAAAAACTGTTATCTTTTGGGAGAACCATAGAAAAGGGGTGAAAATGGAGAAATTGTATCCGAAAATAGTGTCTCATAATTATGAGACACTATTTTCGGATACAATTTCTCCATTTTCATTTCCCCTGACAACTCCCCTTGCATTCCTCCAGAGACCAGTTCAAAAACTTAAAGTTTGGTAAGAACCATGCAATTGTATCCGAGCCAAAGCACTCATACATTCCTTCATGATGTGAAACAGCCGTTTTTTTTTTTCTGAGTCCTCTCAAAAACCGGGTTTCCGATATCGTGCGGATGGTAGCTTGAAAAACATGAATTAATTTTGATGGAGGAGGGGGGGGGTCTCGATTCCCCTCTCCGTTGTAAAATGCAACGGGGGAGTGGAAAAGTGTCCGGGGCTTCCGCCCGAAGTGCCGAAGACTTGAGCTTTTTGGAGCCCCTCCTCCGTTGGCACAGAATTAGTTTTAACTTCATTTTGGATTATTTTAAGATATAATTGACCGTTTTCTTTACTTTGTTCTGCTTTCCACTGGTGGGGGCGCATGGCAGGCCGCCTATGAGCTCCCAAATTCGGCCTGGAACCTCCGGGAATTGTGGGCTAAGCTCCATAAACTGACAAAGTCACCCAGAAATGTCACTTTAATAGCCCAACAATATATAATATAAATACATTTAAATAGTAAAAGGAACAATTGTGCTCCTAATTACCCGGAATTTGATTTATATAGCCCCATGATAGTGAATACAAATCATTTTCATGGAAAAAAAGTGTTAAAACCCCTGATTAATATGTTTGTAATGCTGGCAGCAGGTTCACTGCTGTTAGCAGGGTCTCACACTCAAAGGCACCTAGGCAGAGCTCCAGGGTGATGCACAAGGCTTTTATACACAGCAATAAGTGTTTGAAAGCTGGGGAAAAGTGCTGTGAATACAGGGAGAGAGCAGCCAGAGAGAAGCGGGCTGTGAGAGCCACAGAGCACACCCAGAGATCTCCTTGCAGCGCATGGCTCTTGCACCCATACTGCACCCAGAGAACAGGCTGCTTCACAGCACTTTACAAGCCAGGAAAAGTGATTGAATCCTGGGTATACATGTTTTAAATAGTCTGATACCTCCAGGGCGCATCACCACATTTTACAAGCCAGGGAAGGTGCCTGAATCCTGGGTAAACATTGTTTAATTGTTTAAGTGTTTTTAAATGTGTGAAACAGTGTTTTGTCACTTTCAAAACTCTCCCGTCATTGACCGGAGAAAATTGGGTCGATGTCGTATTCAATCTGACCGTTAATATTCCAGTGAGACGAAGTACGTACAATGACCGGAGTGATCCCATGTTAATTTTGTCCCAAAATCGGAGCATTCCCTCATCTGGCGAGTCTGTCATCGGTCTGTGAGTCCCTCTACGCACAAGACGGCGTCCTGCTCTATCAGGACCGCGTTGTGGTCCCCCCATCCCTCCATGGGAGAGTCCTTCGGCATCTCCATGCCGCTCACCAGGGGACCTCAGCGATGGGGCAGCATGCCCGTGCCATAGTTTACTGGCCAGGGATGTCCGGGGACATTCAGGCCACCAGGGACGGGTGTGCAGACTGCAACCGCAATGCTCCGTCATAGGCGGCTACACCCCCCCGGCCGTCCTCAACCCCGTCCACGCCATTCGAGGCGGTGTTTGCTGACTTCTTCGACTATGGGGGCCGCCACTACCTAGTTGTCGGGGATCGGCTCTCGGGCTGGGTAGAGGTCCTGAGCTCTACGGCGGGTACTGCCCTGGCGGGCTCAGCTGGCCTGGTCCAACACCTCCGTTCGTTCTTCGCCACCTTCGGCGTACCGGAGGAGCTCTCGAGCGACGGTGGTCCGGAATTCAAGGCGAGCCACACTGAGGACTTCCTCCGCTTATGGCACGTAAAACACCGTGTGTCTTCCGTTAGCTTTCCACAGTCGAATGGGAGGGTGGAAGTTGCAGTTAAGACTGCTAAGCGCCTCCTGATGTCCAACACCGGCCAGTCGGGGTCAGGTGTGTTGTGAAACACACCTGACCCCGACTGCAACCTCTCGCCAGCGCAGATCATCTTCGGCCGCCCCCTTCGTGGCGTGAGGCATGGGCGGCGAAGGAGGACGCCCTTCGGACCCGTATGTCCCGTACCACAGAGTCTCTGGGGACTCACTCAAGACCGCTCCGCCCATTGGCACTCGGCGAGAGGGTATTCCTCCAGAACCAGCAAGGCCACAAATGGGACAGGTCAGGGATCGTGGTGGAGTCGCTGGGCCACGACCAGTATCGGGTCAGGGTTGACGGTTCGGGACTTCTGACACTGCGCAACCGGCGGTTCCTCCGTGCCTACACGCCGGCCACACCCTGCGCCCGTCGCCACTGCCCGCTGCCCTGGGACATCAGCCCCCACCTATCCACCCGGGCTGGGCGAGGCCCCTGGGGATTGCTCAGCGGCCGGCTGATGGACCCCGCGACTCGGCTATGGGCGCTTCCCCACCGGCGCCTGCTGATGAGGCGTCCTCTGACCTCACCGTTCCTACGGGTGCCGCAGTCGCCGCCGACTCGGCCAGCCTACTCGGCCGGGCCGCGTGAGGAGGCCGCCTGCACGTTACGAGCCCAAGTCCGGCAGCTGGATACGGGATATAGACTGTTAATCTATTCCAGCCCATAGCTTTCCGGTCTGGGGGGGATGAAGAGTTTATCGCCGGCCACTAGAGGGCAGCGTCTCACTGCTGTCGCTGACCGGATATGCCGTGCTCTGACCCGGTAGTGCCGAGCGGCCATTTTAGTTTGAACATTGTTCCTTCACTCCACCTCGAGTTGAGACTCATCCACTCATTCTTGTAGGATTGTTTCCACTATCGTTTGGTGTGTCTATATTTAGTGTCGTTGTATATATTTGTGTTGTGTTGGTGATGACATGCATGGATGTAGTACTTTGTCAGCTTATCTTGCTGCATTGCTCTGTTTCAGGGTGTCGTCATCCTTGTCAATAAACTACCGAAACTGACATTGAGGAGTGTGTTTCTTCAGTGTGCGCGTTCTCTCTCTCTCGCTCGCGCCACACATACACACACCCTCCCGGTCCTCCCAATGGCCAGTCCTGGCCTGCCGGTGAGCATGGGAAGTGTGGTCTGCCGTAAGCGGGCGGCAGGAGCGGGGCTGTCAGCATCAGCTTGTAGATGGTATTTTAAACTCGATGCACTCTGGCCGAGGACAAAAAATACACATGCGCTAATCACGTTAAAATAATTAGTGGTGTTCCATTTTTTTTACGTTAATGCGTTATTAACAGCCCTAATCAAAACGCATTTCTTAGAAAGATAAGGAATGCACACATGCTCGAATAAAGTGTAAGATTAGACAACAGACAAAATCCACGGTTCTGTGAGATCATGACTTGTGAAAGGAGAACGCTAACATGGCTAGTTAGCTTTGATAATGATTGTGTTCTGAAGAGCGAGACTGAGGGATATCAGGTGAGCAGGAAGTAATGATGATGATGATGATGATGATGATGATGATGATGATGATGATGACGATTATGATGACGATGAGGATAAATATTTATGTACTGAGTGTGTTCAAGCTGTTGCTCACACCACAGACACTCAACAACAACAACATTTACAACTATGACAACAGGAGCAGGAGGCGGCAGAGAGTTAGGACCAAAGGGTACTTCTCTCTTTGTCAGTCAGTCCACTTTCTATTCAATGTCAAAACCCACAATAACCCAATAACTCGATTGTGTGTGTGTGTTTGGGGGGGTCAGAGGGGTACAGTAGCAGCTGGTTTATGCAGTGTCAGGCAGCAGGTGAACACTGTCTTTCAGTCGGCAGCTTCTAAAGGCAAACAGAGAAAAGAAAGTGAGGGGGGGTTGACAGGGGCCAGAAGAGAGAGGCTGCATTCAGATGAGTGTTTTAGTCTGACTTGTACCCTCTCAAAGTCAACAAACATCTAAGATAGAGGCCATTACCCAGAGAAGAATCAAAAGAAAGACAAAAGAAGGAACTGTGATTGTAGCCGCAGTAAAGTGTAAAGGAGGAAGAGCAGTGAGGGGGTAAGGAGTTGGTGGAATAATAATCATAGGATGAAGGAAAGGAAGAGAAAAAGAGGTGGGGGGGAGAGAAGAAAGATGAGGAGGAAGAGCGGGAGGGAGGGGAGGAGGGACGGAGGGCATTGAGAGAATGTAGAGGAATGTGGGAGCAGGTGGTGAGTGCTGACATGAAAAGCAGTGGTGACAAATGCTGCCCTGCAGCCGGCCAGCAACAGAAAGCCTCTGAATGAGGAGGGGGGGCATCGGATTTCACCAAGCACAGCAACAGCTCCAGGAGGAGGCGGGGGGCTGAGGGAACACACATAAATCAGTGCAGCTACATCAATTGGATAATAAATGCATACACATAAAGATCAACTTTGATCTTTTTTTAATGATACAGAAGTTTAAAAAACATGGGATAAATGATTAGAAAAATCTTTCAAAAGTCTCCTATTATACAATTTTTAGGCATATATTATAGGTCTCAGATATATAAAGTTATATAAAAAACATGTCTCTGAAGTGTTTTGCTCAAAATACCAAACAGATCACCCATTCTAGCCATGCCTCATATCAGTGGCGGCGCTAGGGGGTGGCTACTTGGGCTCAAGCCCCGGATGTTTTCTGAAAACCCCCTGATGTTTCACTTTTTTTTAATTAAATGTTGTTGAAAATGTCTCGGGAGTAATGTGCAGTACCGGAGTCCACCAGAGAGGCAGCCGCTGTGGGACAGTAGCCTGTGTACTGCGTAGCCTTCCCTGCCCTGAAGAAGAAGTGATCCTTCCTAGTGCCTGACGAGTTTTAAGCTAATAGCCTATAAAGTTATGGATATTAGAAAGTTATTTTCATCGAAGCAGGCGCCACAAGCTGCAGCAGCAGCAGTATCAGCAGCTGACAACAATGTCATCACCAGCAGTGAAGAAATGGCTGACTGAGTAAGTGAAAAAGAGTGATGTAACGTTAATGTTATAGCTAGTAAACATGGAGTAACCACACTAAGTATACCCTTATATGTTAGTATGTATACAGAACATGACTAAAAATGATCCTAAGATGTAACGTTAACCCTTCATACCTCAGTCTACTTTTAAGACACTAAAATAACGTATTCCAATTTATATTTTGTTTTCGCGCGTGGAATTATACCAGATCTCGTTTCAGTACACATAACAACGGAACCATAGTAACGGAACTGACAGGCAACGGAACTGACAGGCAACCCTCTGAATCAGACTCCGATTGGCTGTGACTGCATCCACTCAGAGTGTCCGATTCAGAAACGTGACTCTTATGCTGCGTTCACACCGGACGCGATGCGATGTTTGGGGGCGGAGCAATTACATGTAAAGTCAATGCAGAGATGCGGACAGACGCAAATTCGTTCCGACGGCGAGCATGAAGCGGTGGACGCGGCACGAATCACGCGATTGAGGCGATTGAACGGTGCCGCGTCAAATGCGAGAGTTCAATTTTTTCAACTTGAGCGTCAAATTCACGTGACGCTTTCTCGCGGAAGCCAATCAGCGGTGAGGATCTCTGCCTGTCGTCACTGACGTTCAACCAGAAAACATCAGCCGTTAGCTGTCCTCATATCTGTTCAGAAACTAGACAAAAGTTAAACAAGTACAAACCACAGACTGTCTGTGTCATGGCGAATACAGTCGCTGCTTTATTTATGTCTGTAGGCCGTTGTTATGAGTGTGGAATGAGCATATACAACGTTAGCATAGCCTGGTCGTCCCGATCTTCATTCAGAAAACAAGCATTTTAAAAGGTTTTTCGCCTGCCGTCTTGTCTGCAGACTTGTCAAGCATTAATTCATGGCATCATTTAGAGACGTGTGTTACAATTTAATCATGGTAAAATATGTTCATTTTGTTGTAGTTGTAGCTCCCGAGCCAGCGCGTCTTGTTTGAATGATGCGAGTAAACACCGCTGGCAGCCGCGGTGAAACTCGAGCGTTTAGAGCGAAGCGAATATTCGCATCGCGTCCGGTGTGAACGCACCATTAGACTAGAGCGACACGATAGGAGCGACTAGAGCAGGGGTGGCCAACCAGTCAGAGGTTAAGAGCCACATTTTTTCTATGTTACTGCAAAGAGCCACATCAAACACACTGATACCGCTTGTTTCCGTTTTTTGTTTTCTGGAGACAAGATTTCAACCATGTCACTGATGCATTTTTGTGGCATTGGGATATATATTTTTTAAATCCTCTGGAGCAGAGAGAGGAGCTGTGGATTATTGTTATTGATTAATGCATCAGTGTTTCTTAGGGTCAAAAACACTAAACTCACAACTTGAAATGAAAGCGTTTAGTTTATTTAATAAAAGAGCACATGTTCAATGTGAAAAGTGACAGTAGTTATAGATTATTTGCAATTTGGTGCTATGTATATATTTAAAAAAAATAAAATTATATATATTTTTTAAACACCTTGAATTTCAGGGGGGGCGCGGGGCTCCGTTGGCGGGGTGCAGCGCCCCTCCAAGACAATGGTAGGGGAAACACTGGATAATGTTTAATCAACGATAGGTTTTCCCCCCCTCAAAGGTGATTGGTTCACCGCATCGCAGGTATTATTGTGATTGGCTCTTGGGCCACATCAAAATTAGACGCGCTGGCATCCTCTCATACTGACACATGACACCACACATACACACGTAGAGCCGGGACGAAAGTAACACAGGACGAAAGTAACGGAGCGATTTTATCCGAGCCCAAACAACTTTGACCGGCCAAATTACGTCAGAATGATCAGCATTCGATACTTAACAGACCTACTAAATATTAGGTTTAACTCTGAGGAGTAGTGTTGTCACGGTACCAACATTTTGGTTTCGATACCAAGTCAAGAATTGCGATTCCGATTCTTTTTCGATACTTTTCTTAAAAAAAGGGAAACAGTCTTAAATGTAATTATTGTGCTTTATTTCACACCAGAACCATAACCATAACGCAAACTTTTAAACAATGAGAACAATAAATAAAATAAATGACAAGAATTCGTATTAAATAAAATTAATAAATGGCGTCTTTTTTTGTCAACAAGCCGAGGCGCAGCGGCAGTTGCACTCCCACTTGCAGCCATGCTTCTCGTTTTCTCACATGCTCTGGCAGCTAGCGCGTGCATGAGAGAGGGGAGGGACTTAGAGCGTGATTGAGAAGGGAGGGGCTGCAGGCACGGCTGCAGTGCAGGGAGTGGAAGCAGAGCGCTGAACACACACGGCTCTTATTAAAACAGCGCTTTCTCACCGGAGTACTTTTCTCCGTCATTCTTAAAGTACCGATACTAATGAAACGGAGGAATCGTAACGTTTTTAACGGCAGGGTATTGCGGTACCTTTCAAGTATTGGTACACCGTGCAACACTAGTCAGGAGTCAGTGTCTCTCCCCCAAACTCACACATATAAAATTCGATATGAACTGAAGAGCCGCATGAAACTAGGCAAAGAGCCGCATGCGGCTCGAGAGCCGCGGGTTGGCCACCCCTGGACTAGAGCGAAGCAAATATTCGCATTGCGTCCGGTGTAAACGCAGCATTACACTCTTTACGTCACAAACAAAGATGGTGGATGAGAATAGATCTATAAAACGATAAGCAATGCGCCAGAATCAAGGTGAGACTATTCGCATCCTTTAAAACTCTACGCACATTCGTTTCACCAAAATAAGTAAACGACTGTATTTGAGTAAGTTAAGGCATTAGTTTGCTTCATTAAAGGGTGTTAATGAATAAGTGTTCTCTAGTGCCTTTTGTCCGCTTTAAGGTATTATTAAGGTAGGGTTAATGTTGCTCTCAAAGTGCACCAGATGGATGCTTTTCACTTCAATATTTAAAAAAATAAATCTTCCCGGGGGAGCATGCCCCCGGACCCCTCTAGAGGAGGCGACGACCCCCCTAAAGGATGTTCGGTCCACCCCCCACTTGTAAAAAATAGCACTTTACCCCTGCACCCCCCCCCCCCCCAACAACTCCTGGGCTAAGCCCCGGATCTCGTACAATCCTAAATCAGGAAACACACATTTAAAACGGTTTTGCCTGCCGTTTTTGTGTACACAAGCATTCATCAATGGTTCGGAAAGTGGCGCTGTACCTTAATAATATAAAGGCTTGTATTTGCGTGCATTTCCTGTTCGGAAAGTGGCAATGTACTGAGAGTGGAGGGTGTCCTGAGATTAGCGCCTGCAGGCAGGCTCCATGGACCTGTCAGCTCCGGACTGCGCAAAATGCGTACATGAAGCTCTACGTCATGAATGCAAGAAATCTACCCTCGTGGGGGCGCGCTCATGTGATTGGCTTATAATTGAGGAGACATCTGATTGGCTATAGATAGAAAAATTACAAGTATGAATCGGGTGACCGTCAGAGGAGTCTCAAAAAACCCACACACGAATGCACAGCGATCCGTGCACAGAAAGCGGTTTGTGTTTGCAGGTTCAGGGGATTTAAACGGAAAACAAATATGTGAGGATCAAAAATACACATGTAAAACTTTTTTCTGTATTTTGATTTTATTTACAAGTATATGAAACGGAACACATTTGTGTGTGCATTGAAAAACACAAGTGTGGATCCGGAAATACAAGTGTGAATCCTTCTGTGTGCATGTGTGTATTATGAGACTGTTCTGAGCCCATAGAAGAGGCACAGCGTGTCTACGTCAATGCACTCTCAGTAGATTATTCTATCAACTGTAAGCTTTATCAAAATATGTCAATCGCCGATTTCTGGTTTCATTCACAAAGCTGGAATGATCAATAGCAGCAGCTTGGTGAGCCCCCCTCCCTGCAGAATGGATCCTGGAAACATTTCCCGGTGTGTTTGATGTGGTCTGCTCAGTAATGTCTCCCCCTGCTCTCAGACCACAAACACTTACCTGTGAGAGGACCATGAGTTACTCTCATGAGTATGAGTTGGTTCAGCAAGGAGCCGTGTTAACACGCAAACCCAGAATCACAGACAGCCCTGGAATGGAGTTTAGTTCACTTCTCCAAAAACTGTTTGTAGTGGCTTAATCATAAAGAAATACAAAAGAACATTTTACTAATTTTAACTGTCGCTTGGGCACCAGTAAGCAAATCTAACTCAGGAAAATATTCAATGTCCGGGCAAGAACGTTGTCTTTGTGCATTTATTTTTGTAGAATTCCAATAAACCAATATACAGTATATAAAACAATGGTTTCACATGTGGCTTTTCCTGTTTTCCCTGGGGAAAAAAACATTTGCTTGAATCACTCAGTGCCCATAACCACCTTCAAATTAAAAGCATGAAGAACAACATTAACTAAAATAATTAAAATAAATATGAATACATTAAAGGTGGGGTAGGTAAGTTTCAGAAACCGGCTCGAGTGCACTAAAATTTGAAAGTACACAGCCGAAAAGAATCCGCCCCTTCCTTCAAACTTCCTTACAGAGCACCTCCTCCAACACACATCAACGCGCAATACACGCCCAATGAGGGCACGAGATACATTTATGCGTGCACGAGATGGAAGGCTGACAGACAGGGCGGCAATCCAATCGTGCTTTTTACAGTATTACGGCTTCCACAGATGACATTTTTTTATGGATTTTTTGTCAAAGCACTTAAGATATTCATTGCTATCGGGATGTTAAGAGCATTCCATGGAATATAACAAAAAGTGTATCTCGAGCCGGTTTCTGAAACTTACCTACCCCACCTTTAACATTACTGCAAATACAGCTAAAACAATAAATGTTTAACTATTAAATAATATAGATCAATGTATAGCTCCAATACTGTTTTAGAACTCTGTTAAAGGTTTGTCATAACTTTATTTCATGTCTTGTTGTTTGGGGTTATTTTGTAGTTTTGTGTCCATGCTTTTGAACCATAGACTGTATGGACGTAGTGTCCGTGACGTCACCCATAGGATTTGCAGAGAAGCTTTTAGTAGGCGGAGTCGGCCACTAACGTCTCGACAGTGACGTCAGAGTCTAACTCCCTCCCTCTAACTGTTATTCTTAATGCTTGTCATTCACACGTTAATAAAATAAAAATACGTACCGATACATAGCAGAACAATTGTGGCGATTGTGTGCAGCTTAATAAGCCTTGTTCAACATAATTTATTTAGCTAATACTACAGCGAGCTGCAGGCGAACCAAGTCCACGTTTCGCTGCATTCCTTGTTTATTTGTTACGTTGTTTACTTTATTTGTTACGTTGAGCTGCTGCTTTTGGGTTCATCTGGCTTCGCTGTTTCTATGATTGATGAAGGTCCAGACTCCGGAGATGTGGATGTCAGGGATGTGACCTTCCAGTTTTTAAAAGTTGTTTAGTTTTCTTCTGCGCTGGTTCTTCTGACATGTTTGCAAGTGTATATATTCTTTCTATCTAGGTTAACGGCTGACACACACAGAACAACGTAACAAATAAAGTAAACAACGTAACAAATAAACAAGGAATGCAATGAGCGTGCACAGCGTAAAGCCAAAACTCACAGACATTTCAATGATTTGTACGGCAAAGTTAGGTTTGGAAACGGTATCATTTCCTTTTTGGCGGGAATGCATGACACGGCATAACACCGAAGCCTCCCTGCGGGGAAACTTTGGCGCTGTTCCGAGTTTGTTCTAATCCGTCAAAATGTCGGACTGCTTTCAGATTTTTCCGTCATGGTTAAAAAAAATCCGTCATAGACGGAAAATATTCGGTTAACGCGACCTCTGGTTGCACTTCATCAGAAAATGACTCACTTCCAGGTGTTCAAAAACGCTCATTGAGGGAAGTGGATGCAAACATCAACCACCCTTTTGAAAAATGTCACTTCCATCTTTTTTAGGGCATTGGCCATTGGCTCATCAGGTGCTTCATAAGAGAACTGCCTCTTGGTTGACCTCAGCCTCTTCTCCTTGAGCACAGCATCCACATCCATGTTCTCACACATGTCTTTAGCACTGATCTGAGCAGAGGCAAATCCAGTGGCTCTGTAGTCTTCAAGGGTGGCCTTCGTGTTTCTCAGGAGGTCAACTGCGATGTCAACTTGCATTGACACAGACTGCATGACCTTACTGACCTGTTTGGACTTTACTGAGGATGTCGTACCACACCACACCGCAAATGGAGAAGTGGTTAGGACCCCCAATTCCTCAGCCAAAGACTGTGCCTCTATTTGATCATCATGTCAATGGCCTTGTCCCTCACCTCCAAAAGTGCATCTCGACCATGTACAGCCTGATATCGCACAGCTTCCACACTGTTGACCCGGCTCTCCCACCTGGTTTCAGACCATGATTTCAAGGTAGTGGTGACATGGCTCTTCAAAATGTCCCAGCGCTTTGTGGATGCTGAAAACAATGTGAAAAGCTTTTGCAGGGTAGCCAAAGTATCCAGTGGCCATCGAGGGAGCTTTTCCACTGCATAGCTAACACCAGATTGAGACGTGTGTGCGCCACATGGCACGAATAATGCCCCTCGGGTTTAGTTCAAGTAACCTGGCCTGAACTCCTTTGTTTTCCCTCGCAGTTGGCAACCATTGTCATAAGACTGTCCCCTACAGTCCTCAAAGGGGATATTCAGTTATTGGAGCCTGTCCAGGATGAGGGGATGACAAAACTCTCCGCCAGTTGATTCCTCAGCGACAAGGAACCCCATGAAGTGTTCCGTAACTTGTGTCATCTCCCATTGTAACAATCCTTAAAATAACTGATAACTGCTCTGTGTGGTGTGAAGTCCAGATGATGGAATAATATTTAGCCTTCTTCATTTCTTCAATCATGTGGGCACTGATTCTCTCACTGATACATTAAATACTGAATCGAGTGGCCCATGGTGGTGGTGGGGGTATGGTATGGGAGGCGTAATGTTATGGACGACGAACACAGGCCACTCGATTCACAACATTACCCTAACCCTAACCCTACCCCTACCCCTACCCCTACCCCTACCCCTACCCCTCACACCAGATACTGACTGGTTTTCGGACCCCCCCAGACCCCCCCAATAAAGCAAAAATGCACGTTTCAGAGTGGCCTTTTATTGTGGCCAGCCTAAGGCACACCTGTGCAATAATCATGCTGTCTAATCAGCATCTTGATATGCCACACCTGTGAGGTGGGATGGATTATCTCGGCAAAGGAGAAGTGCTCACTATCACAGATCTTTTCAGATTTGTGAACAATATTTGAAAGAAATGGTTATTTTGTGTATATAGAAAATGTTTTAGATCTTTGAGTTCATCTCATGATAAATGGGAGCAAAAACAAAAGTGTTGCGTTTATATTTTTGTTCAGTGTAGATAGATGTATTGATAGATGGATAGAGATAGAGATAGACAGATAGATAGTTATAAATAGTGTAACATCTTGGAGAATTCAAGATCTTGGATGACTGAGCTCACGTTGAGGACGTAATGCATGTGTGTAGGTTACGTGCCAGTTGAATAAAGATGGACATTCGGAATGAGAGGAAGTAGTCCGCGTCGTCTGTTTATGTAGACATATATGTCCATAGAACAGAACATTACAGATAGAGAGATTTGTACCTAAAACAAAACACCAAGCGTTTAAATCAGCACTCATTGCAAATATTTTATTACTTCATAGCTAGTCTGCACAAAGTATATCATAGAAAAGCTGAGCGTCCACAGATTCTATTGGTATAGGGTTTCATCCCTGTGCGAAATCAAAACTCACTGTTCTGTATGATAAATAAGAATAACATTGTACCTTGCAAATCAATAGAGGGTACATTTACCCGTTGGCGGTTTAGGTATACAGCGACCTCTGTTGGTTCTAGTGTTAATGTGAATTAAAATGTAAATGTGAAGGGATGTGTTGTAATGTGGTGATTGACATTATTCACCCAGCGGATCTATGGGTATTGTTCCGCACGGACATTTTAGTTAACCGTACTTCCTGTTTATGTGAAATCCGAAAACAGTTTTTAAAAATAAAAATAATACTTTATTCCGAGTTTGCTTGCTTTTCTCTTGTGAGGATCATCACATAACGGAAATTGTAATACAACGTTCGGCTGCATTAAATATTACATATCTGCCGTAGTTTCGCTATTTAGAGGCCCTGATCAGAAGACTTCTGGGCAAACAGGAAGAAAACTGCCACGGAAACTGAGATGGTGACGTGGATCATAAAGATATCAGCATTAAACCAAATCTTCAATTTCTCTCACAATATATGTCTCCTTGCAGCATCAACCTAATTCGGCTGACTTTCATATTTGAGTCCAATCGGTATATTGGGTACACAGCCATAAACGTGCACAGCTGATAGAAAGGGACCCTGGTGGTTAAAGCAACTCTATTGACATTTATTATTTGTATTATTAGATATTAATAGAGACACAACAGACAACTAATAAGGCTTTATTTAAACATTAAAGAATACTTTAGGTTAAGGTCTTATTTTGAATAAGAAAAAAGCTTTGGGGGTATAAATATTAAGCCTGACAAAGTACTAATATATTGCTTTCCTGCAATGTTAACTACTGTATGTTTAAGAACTTATTTTAACTGATATTATACATATGTATTATACTCTTATAAGATGTATGTAGATAGTATAAGAAATGTGCAGAATAGGACAGTTTAATGGTGGAGGTATACACACATATTGATAGATGTCTTGTAATGCACTGTTGAGGAACCTGTGACCCAAGTTTTTCATCTCCGGCCTTCTCAAGGTATTGAATTCAATAAATAAAGAACCAGAATTATTAAATATAAAACACAGAATTTGTGTGATCATACTAAATGATTTACAAATAAACACCACTGCATATTTACAACTGTTACACTCTGAACCTTGAGAAGTGTATGTTTCAGGCTTATCAATGAACAACAGGAGGGGTCACAGACATAAGACCAGCTGTTAAATAAAGCTCTTCTGACCTTAGCTGGCATGTGTGTATACATATATTAATGCTGCCCATTATGGGCACAAGCAATTTTCACCCATTTATTAATTATATGTTTTGAATTTGAGTGTTTCCTATCCCCTAAACCTCCAGGGATGTACACAGTTTAATACTGGCAACTTCTTATTATGGGAAATATGATACATATTTTAAAACTACAATTCCCAGAGACGTGCCATAGAACATGTTGCGAAATCACACAATAGCCAGCATGTGTAGTTTCTGGGGACGGGGTGGGGGAGGGGGGGACGGGGTGGACCCGATCAATCCAGTTTTGGACAGTCTGCCGTGGTTCCATCCCATTTCAAAGTGGTTGTTTCAGACGCTGGGCGTATACCCTTGGCGCACACTCAAACATCCAATCACAGAGCTTGAGGACTATCACAGGGGTTTGTCAAGCGAAGCGGAGAGAATACTTACTTCCGGGAGTAAAATTCTCTAAAGGACAACTACTATGAGCTGCTCTCGACCCTCGGTCCTGACGGACTCCAACTGGTGTTTATAATCAAACAATAAATAAACACAAGGATAATGATGTGTTATTGTTGAGTAAATAACAGTGTGTGGTTTAGAAAAGAATACAAAATTAGAAGGAAAAAACGGTGAAACAATACAGATTTCAGTATTCTGAGCCCCTACTCTCCCCATAACTGACGGCAACAAAAGTCCTACATTATTCGATTCAAATAAAGAAGTAAAAACAATAAGTGTGGCTTGATATTGAGTAAGAAAAATGTTGATAAACGCTGTGAGAATGGATCTGCGGAGAGCATTTCGCCGCGATCCCAACTCGTCTATTACCAACGTTCAGGGAGCTCTATGCAAGTCAATGGGACGCCCTGATAGTTGAAAACTGACTCTCAAGGGGTACCCTGTGCGTAATAGAGTGACAGGGAGGGGCCCTGACCGACCGTCAACATGTGACGGGTTGGGAGTGAGAACGTGTTGGTAGGTTGGTACCATAGGTTGGTACTCGAGATTGAAAGACACCCACAGACAGGAAAAAACACTAAAAGGAACAGCAGAAGAAGACAGACAGGAAGTAAACAGTAAAGGAACAGCAGAAAAACAGACAGGAAGTAAACAGTAAGGGAAGCAGAAAAAGACAGACAGGAAGTAAACAGTAAAGGGAACGCAGAAAAGACAGACAGGGTGTTATTTTTTTATGAATTCCCGCCGCACTGCACATTATCCCCCCTAACACATTCTTAAATTAAGTATTATTTAGTTGTTGGCTCTTATTTTTGACATTGTTTAGTCATAATGACTTCGGTGGCTATGCTAACATCCTCCATGTAATACAAGATATCTTTTTGCAGCTAGAACAGGTTTCTCTGGCCCCTCAAGGTTACAATTATGAGGCAGTGTTCCAGGCCAGCAATTGATTTGCACCTGTAGATCTCAGGCAGGTCCTAAGATTGGCCAATGAGGACAAGATATTTGTGTTCTGTTTCCTCCACACGTTCGTATCGCTCGAGTGCCTGAGAAATTTGGCTAGGGAGAGCACGGTTGGACCGGTGACCCATCGCCAACAGGAATAGGAGGCTGGTGTGGTGGAGCAGTAGGTGGGCTTACCAAGTTACCAGCATTACAATGTCCCAGAGTTGAGGGCAGCATAACTCTTGCTACGAAAATGACTGCGACATCGGCAAGATTAACATAAGCTTCAGAGCACCAACAGCACAGCTGCGGACGCTTACATCAACAGTTAGGTAGGCCCTGGCTTCTCTCAATCGGACCTGTACCCAAGCTGGAGGTGTAGGAGTCTTCTTTCTGTCTGTCAGAGGGGTTCAGGTACCTGGGCTGAGAGGTTCACACCCAGGAGAATGGAGCCTCCTTATATGTGCTGATTGTGTGCCGAGTGTGGCACAGACAGAACTGGAGTAGGAACTTTAACCAAGCCATGTTTGGAAACTGTTGACAGTCATAAGTCAGTATTCCCTGAAAGCACAATGTACAACTGCTTTTAGATTTTTAGAAGATTTTAAGTCTAAACAAATATATACCTTTTGTTATAGGCTACTTATGAGAATCCAGTCTTATCATGATTGATGTTGGAAATAGGAGAGAAAGAAACACGCACAGTGAAGCCATGAACACAACACTCAACTGCATCATGTTGGCTTTGAGCTGCAAGCTCTGGGGAGAAGTGTGTGTGTAGCAGTGTGTGTGTAGCAGTGTGTGTAGCAGTGTGTGTAGCAGTGTGTGTGTAGCAGTGTGTGTGTAGCAGTGTGTGTAGCAGTGTGTGTGTAGCAGTGTGTGTAGCAGTGTGTGTAGCAGCAGTGTGTGTAGCAGTGTGTGTGTGTAGCAGTGTGTGTGTAGCAGTGTGTGTGTGTAGCAGTGTGTGTGTAGCAGTGTGTGTAGTAGCACTGTGTGTAGCAGCAGTGTGTGTGTAGCAGTGTGTGTAGCAGTGTGTGTAGCAGTGTGTGTGTAGCAGTGTGTGTGTGTAGTGTGTGTGTAGCAGTGTGTGTAGAAGTGTGTGTAGCAGTGTGTGTGTAGTGTGTGTGTAGCAGTGTGTGTAGAAGTGTGTGTAGCAGTGTGTGTGTAGTGTGTGTCGCAGTGTTTGTGTAGCAGTGTGTGTAGCAGTGTGTGTAGCAGTGTGTGTGTAGCAGTGTGGGTAGCAGTGTGTGTAGCAGCAGTGTGTGTAGCAGTGTGTGTATAGCAGTGTGTGTAGCAGTGTGTGTGTAGCAGTGTGTGTAGCAGTGTGTGTGTAGCAGTGTGTGTAGCAGTGTGTGTGTAGCAGTGTGTAGCAGTGTGAGTAGCAGTGTGTGTGTAGCAGTGTGTGTAGCAGTGTGTGTGTAGCAGTGTGTGTGTAGCAGTGTGTGTAGCAGTGTGTGTAGCAGTGTGTGTGTAGCAGTGTGTGTGTAGCAGTGTGTGTAGCAGTGTGTGTGTAGCAGTGTGTGTGTAGCAGTGTGGGTAGCAGTGTGTGTGTGTAGCAGTGTGTGTAGTGTGTGTAGCAGTGTGGGTAGCAGTGTGTGTGTGTAGCAGTGTGTGTAGTGTGTGTAGCAGTGTGTAGTGTGTGTATCAGTGTGTGTAGCAGTGTGTGTAGTGTGTGTAGCAGTGTGTGTAGTGTGTGTAGCAGTGTGTGTAGCAGTGTGTGTGTAGCAGTGTGTGTAGCAGTGTGTGTGTAGCAGTGTGTGTGTAGCAGTGTGTGTGTAGCAGTGTGTGTGTAGCAGTGTGTGTAGTGTGTGTAGCAGTGTGTGTAGTGTGTGTAGCAGTGTGTGTAGCGTGTGTGTAGTGTGTGTAGCAGTGTGTGTAGTGTGTGTAGCAGTGTGTGTAGCAGTGTGTGTGTAGCAGTGTGTGTAGCAGTGTGTGTGTAGCAGTGTGTGTAGCAGTGTGAGTAGCAGTGTGTGTGTAGCAGTGTGTGTAGCAGTGTGTGTGTAGCAGTGTGTGTGTAGCAGTGTGGGTAGCAGTGTGTGTAGCAGCAGTGTGTGTAGCAGTGTGTGTAGCAGTGTGTGTAGCAGTGTGTGTGTAGCAGTGTGGGTAGCAGTGTGTGTAGCAGTGTGTGTAGCAGTGTGTGTAGCAGCAGTGTGTGTAGCAGTGTGTGTGTGTAGCAGTGTGTGTGTAGCAGTGTGTGTGTGTAGCAGTGTGTGTGTAGCAGTGTGTGTAGTAGCGTGTGTAGCAGCAGTGTGTGTGTAGCAGTGTGTGTAGCAGTGTGTGTAGCAGTGTGTGTGTAGCAGTGTGTGTGTGTGTGTGTAGCAGTGTGTGTAGAAGTGTGTGTAGCAGTGTGTGTAGTGTGTGTGTAGCAGTGTGTGTAGAAGTGTGTGTAGCAGTGTGTGTGTAGTGTGTGTCGCAGTGTTTGTGTAGCAGTGTGTGTAGCAGTGTGTGTAGCAGTGTGTGTAGCAGTGTGTGTAGCAGTGTGTGTGTAGCAGTGTGTGTAGCAGTGTGTGTAGCAGTGTGTGTAGCAGTGTGTGTAGCAGTGTGTGTAGCAGTGTGTGTAGCAGTGTGTGTAGCAGTGTGTGTGTAGCAGTGTGGGTAGCAGTGTGTGTAGCAGCAGTGTGTGTAGCAGTGTGTGTGTGTAGCAGTGTGGGTAGCAGTGTGGGTAGCAGTGTGTGTAGCAGTGTGTGTAGCAGTGTGTAGCAGTGTGTGTAGCAGTGTGTGTGTAGCAGTGTGGGTAGCAGTGTGTGTAGCAGCAGTGTGTGTAGCAGTGTGTGTGTGTAGCAGTGTGTGTAGCAGTGTGTGTGTAGCAGTGTGTGTAGCAGTGTGTGTAGCAGCAGTGTGTGTAGCAGTGTGTGTATAGCAGTGTGTGTAGCAGTGTGTGTGTAGCAGTGTGTGTAGCAGTGTGTGTAGCAGTGTGTGTAGCAGTGTGTGTGTAGCAGTGTGTGTAGCAGTGTGAGTAGCAGTGTGTGTAGCAGTGTGTGTAGCAGTGTGTGTGTAGCAGTGTGTGTGTAGCAGTGTGGGTAGCAGTGTGTGTGTAGCAGTGTGTGTGTAGCAGTGTGTGTGTAGCAGTGTGTGTAGTAGCAGTGTGTGTAGCAGTGTGTGTAGCAGCAGTGTGTGTAGCAGTGTGTGTGTAGCAGTGTGTGTAGCAGTGTGTGTGTAGCAGTGTGTGTCAGTGTGTGTGTAGCAGTGTGTGTAGCAGTGTGTGTAGCAGTGTGAGTAGCAGTGTGTGTGTAGCAGTGTGTGTAGCAGTGTGTGTGTAGCAGTGTGTGTGTAGCAGTGTGGGTAGCAGTGTGTGTAGCAGCAGCGTGTGTAGCAGTGTGTGTGTAGCAGTGTGTGTAGCAGTGTGTGTGTAGCAGTGTGGGTAGCAGTGTGTGTAGCAGTGTGTGTAGCAGTGTGTGTAGCAGCAGTGTGTGTAGCAGTGTGTGTGTAGCAGTGTGTGTGTGTAGCAGTGTGTGTGTAGCAGTGTGTGTAGTAGCAGTGTGTGTGTAGCAGTGTGTGTAGCAGCAGTGTGTGTAGCAGTGTGTGTGTAGCAGTGTGTGTAGCAGTGTGTGTGTAGCAGTGTGTGTGTAGCAGTGTGTGTAGCAGTGTGTGTGTGTAGCAGTGTGTGTAGCAGTGTGTGTAGCAGTGTGTGTAGCAGTGTGAGTAGCAGTGTGTGTGTGTGTGTAGCAGTGTGAGTAGCAGTGTGTGTAGCAGTGTGAGTAGCAGTGTGTGTGTAGCAGTGTGTGTAGCAGTGTGTGTGTAGCAGTGTGTGTGTAGCAGTGTGTGTAGCAGTGTGTGTGTGTAGCAGTGTGTGTGTAGCAGTGTGTGTGTAGCAGTGTGTGTGTGTAGCAGTGTGTGTAGCAGTGTGTGTAGCAGTGTGTGTGTAGCAGTGTGAGTAGCAGTGTGTGTGTGTGTAGCAGTGTGAGTAGCAGTGTGTGTAGCAGTGTGAGTAGCAGTGTGTGTGTAGCAGTGTGTGTAGCAGTGTGTGTGTAGCAGTGTGTGTGTAGCAGTGTGTGTAGCAGTGTGAGTAGCAGTTTGAGTAGCAGTGTGTGTGTAGCAGTGTGTGTAGCAGCAGTGTGTGTAGCAGTGGGTGTGTAGCAGTGTGTGTAGCAGTGTGTGTGTGTGTAGCAGTGTGTGTAGCAGTGTGTGTAGCAGTGTGTGTGTAGCAGTGTGTGTAGCAGTGTGTGTGTAGCAGTGTGTGTGTGTAGCAGTGTGTGTGTAGCAGTTTGTGTGTTGCAGTGTGTGTAGCAGTGTGTGTGGAGCAGTGTGTGTGTGTAGCAGTGTGTTTGTAGCAGTTTGTGTAGCAGTGTGCGTGGAGCAGTGTGTGTGTGTAGCAGTGTATGTGTAGCAGTGTATGTAGCAGTGTGTGTGTAGCAGTGTGTGTGTAGCAGTGTGTGTGTAGCAGTGTATGTGTAGCAGTGTATGTAGCAGTGTGTGTAGCAGTGTGTGTGGAAGTGTGTGTGTAGCAGTGTGTGTGTATCAGTGTGTGTAGCAGTGTGTGTGTAGCAGTGTGTGAGTAGCAGTGTGTGTGTAGTAGTGTGTGTGTAGAAGTGTGTGTAGCAGTGTGTGTTAAAGTGTGTGTAGCAGTGTTTGTGTAGCAGTGTGTGTAGCAGTGTGTGTAGCAGCAGTGTGTGTAGCAGTGTGTGTAGCAGTGTGTGTGTAGCAGTGTGGGTAGCAGTGTGTGTAGCAGCAGTGTGTGTAGCAGTGTGTGGGTAGCAGTGTGTGTGTAGCAGTGTGTGTGTAGCAGTGTGTGTAGCAGTGTGTGTAGCAGCATGGTGTGTAGCAGTGTGTGTAGCAGTGTGTGTAGCAGTGTGTGTAGCAGTGTGTGTAGCAGTGTGTGTGTAGCAGTGTGTGTAGCAGTGTGTGTGTGTAGCAGTGTGTGTGTAGCAGTGTGTGTGTAGCAGTGTGTAGCAGTGTGTGTAGCAGCAGTGTGTGTAGCGTGTGTGTGTAGCAGTGTGTGTAGCAGTGTGTGTGTAGCAGTGTGTGTAGCAGTGTGGGTAGCAGTGTGTGTAGCAGCAGTGTGTGTGTGTAGCAGTGTGTGTAGCAGTGTGAGTAGCAGTGTGTGTGTAGCAGTGTGTGTAGCAGTGTGGGTAGCAGTGTGTGTAGCAGCAGTGTGTGTAGCAGTGTGTGTAGCAGTGTGTGTAGCAGTGTGTGTGTAGCAGTGTGTGTGTAGCAGTGTGTGTAGCAGTGTGTGTGTAGCAGTGTGTGTAGCAGTGTGGGTAGCAGTGTGTGTAGCAGCAGTGTGTGTGTAGCAGTGTGTGTAGCAGTGTGTGTGTAGCAGTGTGTGTAGCAGTGTGGGTAGCAGTGTGTGTAGCAGCAGTGTGTGTAGCAGTGTGTGTGTAGCAGTGTGTGTGTAGCAGTGTGTGTGTAGCAGTGTGTGTGTGTAGCAGTGTGTGTAGCAGTGTGAGTAGCAGTGTGTGTGTAGCAGTGTGTGTAGCAGTGTGTGTGTGTAGCAGTGTGTGTAGCAGTGTGGGTAGCAGTGTGTGTAGCAGCAGTGTGTGTAGCAGTGTGTGTGTAGCAGTGTGTGTAGCAGTGTGTGTGTAGCAGTGTGGGTAGCAGTGTGTGTAGCAGTGTTTGTAGCAGTGTGTGTAGCAGCAGTGTGTGTGTGTAGCAGTGTGTGTGTAGCAGTGTGTGTGTGTAGCAGTGTGTGTGTAGCAGTGTGTGTAGTAGCAGTGTGTGTAGCAGTGTGTGTGTGTAGCAGCAGTGTGTGTGTGTAGCAGTGTGTGTGTAGCAGTGTGTGTGTGTAGCAGTGTGTGTGTAGCAGTGTGTGTAGTAGCAGTGTGTGTAGCAGTGTGTGTGTGTAGCAGTGTGTGTGTAGCAGTGTGTGTAGCAGTGTGTGTGTGCGTGTAGCAGTGTGTGTAGCAGTGTGTGTGTAGCAGTGTGAGTAGCAGTGTGTGTAGCAGTGTGAGTAGCAGTGTGTGTAGCAGTGTGAGTAGCAGTGTGTGTGTAGCAGTGTGTGTGTAGCAGTGTGTGTGTAGCAGTGTGTGTGTAGCAGTGTGTGTAGCAGTGTGTGAGTAGCAGTTTGAGTAGCAGTGTGTGTGTAGCAGTGTGTGTAGCAGTGTGAGTAGCAGTGTGTGTAGAAGTGTGTGTGTAGCAGTGTGAGTAGCAGTGTGTGTAGCAGTGTGTGTGTGTAGCAGTGTGTGTGTAGCAGTGTGTGTAGTAGCAGTGTATGTGTAGCAGTGTGTGTAGCAGCAGTGTGTGTAGCAGTGTGTGTAGCAGTGTGTGTGTAGCAGTGTGTGTAGTAGCAGTGTGTGTGTAGCAGTGTGTGTAGCAGCAGTGTGTGT
>NW_022989758.1:0-91797 GCF_902827175.1 Gymnodraco acuticeps | reverse complement strand
CACACACACACACACACACATAGAGACGCATACACACACAGAGACACACACACACACACACACACATAGAGACGCACACACACACAGAGACGCACGCACACACACACACACACACACACACACACACATAGAGACGCACACACACACAGCACACACACACACACACACACATAGAGACGCACACACACACACACATAGAGACACAACACACACGCACACACACACACACACACACACACACACACACACACACATAGAGACGCACACACACACACACACACACACACACACATAGAGACGCACACACACACAGAGATGCACAATCGTGCAGAATTATAGGCCACTTTCAACCGTCTTGAATTCCTTGCATGTTATAACTTGTTTTCTTCCTTTATCTTTATTTTACTAACAGTTGAAGCGTTGCTCGGCCTCCGATGGTTTGGATGATGTTATGATGTCTTTGTGTCTTTGTGTCTTTGTGTCTTTGTGTCTTTGTGTCTTTGTGTCTTTGTGTCTTTGCTCAAAATAAAATAGCTTGTTCACAAGCAACAAAGAAAAGAGGCCTTTACAATAGTCAAAACAAGTAGGCAAAACTCAAATCAATGAACAAACAACGTAGGCGTTCTTTCTTCTTGATAAGGCTTCTATCACTTGATAACTTAAAGGGTAGCTGTTCCTCTGGCGTCTTTCTGCCCATCTCTGTCTCTCTCTCTCTCGAGAGAGAGAGAGAGGTGCCGTGGGAAATGGAGTCTTTTATACTCTGTTGACTACAGACGTCACGATTACAGTAGGTGGCCTTTCTTATCAAAACAAAATACTGGCTCTAACACTACCCTCCTGGGTAACATGAGAGAAAAAGCTGATTTCCATCAGCTCAACTCTTTTTAGGCCCAAAGTAACTGCTTTGATCCAGTGTGGATTCAGAGCCCATCGCAGCACCGAGAGCGCACTCATGAGGGTCTTAAAGGACATATATTTAAACACAGACAACGGCCAAATCACCATTTTAGTACTGCTGGACCTTTGATACAGTGGACCACAACATACTACTGGACAGACTTGAAAACTGTGTTGGTTTATCTGGCAAAGCACCTAATTGGTTCGAATCGTATCTGCAGGACAGGGGCTTTTTAGTGTCTGTTGGTTCTTTTAAATCTAAACAAACAGCCATCCATCCATCCATCTTCTCCGCTTATCCGTGGTCGGGTCTCGGGGGTAGCAGTTCCAGCAGAGAGCCCCAAACGTTCCTTTCCCCTCATCAACCAGCTCTGACTGGGGGATCCCAAGGCGCTCCCAGGCCAGCGAAGAGATATAATCCCTCCACCTGGTCCTAGGTCTACCCTTTGGTCTCTTCCCAGCTGGACGTGCCTGGAACACCCTCCCTAGGGAGGCGCCCAGGTGGCATCCTAACTAGGTGCCCGAACCACCTCAACTGGCTCCTTTCGACGCGAAGGAGGAGCGGCTCAACTCCGAGTCCCTCCCGGATGACTGAACTTCTCACCTTATCCCTAAGGGAGACACCAGCCACCCTGCGGAGAAAACCCATCTCGGCCGCTTGTATCCGTGATCTCGTTCTTTCGGTCATGACCCATCCTTCATGACCATAGGTGAGGGTAAGAACGAAAATGGCCCGGTAGACAGAGAGCTTTGCCTTCTGGCTCAGCTCCCTTTTCGTCACAACGGTGCGGTAAAGCGACTGCAGTACCGCTCCCGCTGCTCCGATTCTCCGGCCCATCTCACGCTCCATTGTTCCCTCACTCGAGAACAAGACCCCGAGATACTTGAACTCCTTCACTTGGGGTAAGGACTCATTCCCTACTTGGAGTGGACAGTCCATCGGTTTCCTGCTGAGAACCATGGCCTCAGATTTGGAGGTGCTGATCCTCATCCCAGCCGCTTCACACTCGGTTGCGAACCGATCCAGTGAGTGCTGAAGGTCGCAGACCGATGAAGCCATTAGAACCACATCATCTGCAAAAAGCAGTGGTGCAATTCTTAGTCCACCGAACTGCAGACCCCCTCCCCCACGACTACGCCTCGAAATCCGATCCATGTATATTACAAACAGGATTGGTGACAAAGCGCAGCCCTGGCGGAGGCCAACCCTCACCGGAAATGGGTCCGACTTACTGCCGAGGACCCGGACACAGCTCTCGCTTTGGGAGTACAGAGATTGGATGGCCCTGAGTAGAGACCCCCTCACCCCATACTCCCGCAGCACCTCCCACAGTAACTCCCTGGGAACCCGGTCATACGCCTTCTCCAAGTCCACAAAACACATGTAGACCGGATAAGCGTATTCCCAGGCCCCCTCCAGGATCCTTGCGAGAGTAAAAGCTGATCCGTCGTTCCACGACCAGGACGGAATCCGCATTGTTCCTCCTCAATCTGAGGTTCGACAATCGGCCTGACCCTCCTTTCGAGTACCTTAGAGTAAACTTTCCCGGGGAGGCTGAGTAGTGTGATGCCTCTGTAATTGGCACACACCCTCTGATCCCCCTTTTTAAAAAGGGGAACCACCACCCCGGTCTGCCACTCCTTCGGTACTGTTTCCGACTTCCACGCAACGTTGATGAGACGTGTCAACCATGACAGTCCCTCAACACCCAGAGCCTTCAGCATTTCTGGGCGGATCTCATCCACCCCCGGGGCTTTGCCACTGTGGAGTTGTTTGACGACCTCAGTGACCCAACCCCCCGGGAGATTGGTGTTGATCCCCCGTCATACTCCAGCTCTGCCTCTAACATAGAGGGCGGAGTTGTCGGGTTCAGGAGTTCCTCAAAGTGTTCCTTCCAACGCCCTAACACTCCATCAGTTGAGGTCAACAACGTCCCATCCTTACTGTACACAGCATGGATGGTTCCCTGCTTCCCCCTCCTGAGGTGTCGGACAGTTTTCCAGAACAACTTTGGTGCCGCCCGAAAGTCCTTCTCCATGTCTTCTGCGAACTTCTCCCACACCCGCTGCTTTGCCTCGGCCACGGATGAGGCTGCTGCCCTTCGGGCCTGTCGGTACCTTGCAACTGCCTCGGGAGTCCCCCGGGATAACAAATCCCTGAAGGCCTCCTTCTTCAGTCGGACGGCTTCCCTGACCACCGGTGTCCACCAGGAGGTTCGAGGGTTACCGCCCCTTGAGGCACCTAGGACCTTGAGACCACAGCTCCCCGCCGCGGCTTCGGCAATAGAGGCTTTGAACACCGACCACTCTGGTTCAATGTCCCCAACCTCCACAGGAATGCCCGAAAAGCTCCGCCGGAGGTGTGAGTTGAAGGCCTCCTGAACTTGGGCCTCCTCCAGACGTTCCCAGTTCACCCGAACTACACGTTTGGGCTTACCAGGTCTATCCAGAGGCTTCCCCCACCACTCGACCCAACTCACCACCAGATGGTGATCAGTTGACAACTCCGCCCCTCTCTTTACCCGAGTGTCCAAAACATACGGCCTCAGGTCCGATGATACGATAACGAAATCGATCATGGACCTTCTGCCTAGGGTGCTCTGGTACCACGTACACTTATGAGCATCCTTATGTTCGAACATGGTGTTTGTTATGGCCAATCCATGACTAGCACAGAAGTCCAGTAACAAACCACCACTCCGGTTCAGATCAGGGGGGCCGTTCCTCCCAATCACGCCCCTCCAAGTGTCTCCATCATTGCCCACATGTGCGTTGAAGTCTCCCAGCAAGATTAAAGAGTCCCCTTCAGGAGCCCCATACAGGACTCTTTCCAGGGTCTCCAAGAAGGCTGTATACTCTGAACTGCTGTTTGGTGCATAAGCACACACAACAGTCAGAGTTTTCCCCCCCATAACCCGCAGGCGTAGGGAGGCGACTCTCTCGTCCACTGGGGTAAACTCCAACAACGAAGCACCTAACCGGGGACTTGTGAGTATCCCCACACCCGCCCGGCGCCTCACACCTTGAGCAACTCCGGAGAAGAATAGATCAGATCCAACTTCCCCCCCAGAGAGGTGACGTTCCACGTCCCCAAAGCTAGCTTCTGTCGCCCGGGTCTGGTCCGTCGAGACCCTCTGCTTTCACTGCCACCCTTCTGGCAGCACACCCGACCCCATCGCTGTTTCCCGTAGGTGGTGGGCCCGCGGGACGGAGAAGCGGAGGTGTTGCCCATGTTGCCTTTTCGGGCTGTGCCCGGCCGCGCTCCGTGGCAAGCCCGGCCACCAGATGCTCGCTGACGAGTCCTCCTTCTGGGCCTGGCTCAAGAAGGGGACCCCGGGCTTCCTCCGGGCCGGGTATCCTCACTTCTTTGTTGTTCTTTCATGAGGTCTTTTGAACCAATCTTAGTCTGGCCCCTTGCCTGAGACCAATTTGCCATGGGAGACCCTACCAGGAACACAAGGTTCCAGACAACACAGCCCCCAGGTTCATCAGGGCACACAAACCTCTCTACCACGGTAAGGTGCTGGTTCTTCAGAGAGGTAAACAAACAGCCATGTAGGGTTAATTTGGTTGACTAAAACTACGACGAAATGTGTTCTTCAACGACTTTTTTTTCCATGACTAAGACGAGACGATGACGAGACGATGACGAGACGATGACGAGACGATGACGAGACGATGACGAGATGGCACCGACGTCAGTAAACAATAACTGTGACGAAATCAACATGCAATATCGTTGACGAAAAGCGAATGCATTGTTTTATCAGAAGTGAAGCAGCCATAAAACAGCTGGTAAAAACACCACAAACCAGATGCTCTCTGCAAAGCTGCATTCTTTATCATTCAACCTGTTTTTCATCAAATAAGGATAAGATATAATCTTATTGTGAAATAAGTTTGACACAAATGACAAATTATTGGTTTTGGCTAGAGTAGTTTGACTGAAATGTTCTATATAATCTGATGACTAAAAAGAGACTCAAATGTCAACAGTTTTCATTAATATGAAGTAGACTAAAGTAGTTAGTTTTCTTTGACTAAAATAAGTTTAAAATGCTCAGACTTTTAGTCGACTAAAACTAGACTAAATAAAAACAGGATGAAGGTGACTATATATGACTAAAACTAACAAGGACACAGGACTAGGACTAACCCCAGGATTCTACCGGGTCCGTCTGCGCCGTGTTACGGCTGCGCCGCGGTTTTGTTCCGACCTCCTACAGCTTCAAACCCCACCGGGCGCGTTTCAGAAGCGGAGTGTCTTGCGTGCCGGCTCGCAGTTTTTGTTGATTTGGGCATATTTCCTGGACAGGCTACTTTGTGCAGACAAAGTTAATAATTATTATAATAGTCCAGTTATTACATTACATGTTGTAGTAGTAAGTATGTAAGTCGCTTTTATCTCCATACTGTGGACAATCCCCACAGTATGGAGCTCATTTCCTGCCAGAACTCCACAACTAACTAAACAGGTTTTACAAATGCCTCATGATTCACTAACAAACACAATGTGGTTTGCAAATACTAAACACCATCTACAAACTAATGCATTTAGTTTTGCAAAGAAAAAACGTATCTATTGTGGTGATTGACATTATTCACCCACGGATCTATGGGTTGGGGTATTGTTCTGCACGGACATTTTAGTGAACCGGACTTCCTGTTTCCGCCGGTCTTCGCTTCCCGGGCATGAAGTTGTTTACATGTGTTTTCAGATGCTAAATAAAAGTCTAGCTTGTACCTTCGATACCCCGCCTCCGACTCCCGCCTCCGGCACTACACTATCAAACAAACACATACCATTTTTCTAATAAATCATGTTTCAGAGACAAATTCAGCAGGTTTTACAAGTACACACATTTTTCTTTACAAGTTCAAAACTTGTTTTTACAACTTCAACACTTTTTTTTTACAAGTACACGTGACTTTTGGCAGTAATATTCCGCAGTGGCTGGCACATGTATAGATATATATATATATACACTGAACAAAAATATAAACGCAACACTTTTGTTTTTGCTCCCATTTTTTATGAGATGAACTCAAAGATCTAAAATGGTAAATGGACTGTACTTATATAGCGCTTTATCCAGTCGTTACGACCCCTCAAAGCGCTTTACATACTACATGTCGTTCACCCATTCACACAGAGCAGTGTACCTAACTCTAGGAACTAACATTCACACACCGTTGGCCATGCCATCGGGAGCAACTCAGGGTTAAGTATCTTGCCCAAGGATACATCGACATGTCGACTGCATGGGCGTGGGCCAGTGCTGGGCGTGGGCCGGTGCTGGGCGTGGGCCGGTGCTGGGCGTGGGCCGGTGCTGTGCGTGGGCCGGTGCTGTGCGTGGGCCGGTGCTGTGCGTGGGCCGGTGCTGGGCGTGGGCCGGTGCTGTGCGTGGGCCGGTGCTGTGCGTGGGCCGGTGCTGGGCGTGGGCCGGTGCTGTGCGTGAGCCGGTGCTGGGCGCGGGCCGGTGCTGTGCGTGGGCCGGTGCTGGGCGCGGGCCGGTGCTGTGCGCGGGCCGGTGCTGTGCGCGGGCCGGTGCTGGGCGTGGGCCGGTGCTGTGCGCGGGCCGGTGCTGGGCGTGGGCCGGTGCTGTGCGTGGGCCGGTGCTGCTGCTGGCAGCAGCTCACTGGCAGCTGCTACGGGCCTGATGTGTGAAAGTGACTCACATGGAGCTCATTTCCTGCCAGAACTCCACAAACTAACTAAACAGGTTTTACAAATGCCTCATGATTCACTAACAAACACAATGTGGTTTGCAAATACTAAACACCATCGACAAACTAATGCATTTAGTTTTGCAAAGAAAACACGGATCTCTCAAACAAACATAACATTGTTCTAATAAATCATGCTTCAGAGACACATTCAGCAGCTTTTACAAGAACACAACTTTTTTTTACAACTACAAAACGTTTTCTTCCCACGGCGGAATATTAGTAATGAATGAAATGTTATTAGGGCTGTAAATATAATAAGCCTGTGTCTGAAATGGACAACATTGTAACTAAGGAGATTCAAACCACAGCGATTCTGCACTCTTCATTTTCTTTCCTGCTTTATTCAATGAGTGATACAAATATGTTTTACCATACGTTCTGAATAAAACTGATACTCTTGGACTCGGTACTAGTTGACTGCTACCAGAAATAAAAGGAAGTACTTTACTGTGTACTTTGTGAGTAAACCTCTGTCAGAGTCCCCTCCTGACTCCTGAGTACAATAATGCATGTTTCTCTGCTATTTTGAATAAGCGTTAAAACACCTTTCTTATGAGACTGATATTGTTG
This sequence comes from Gymnodraco acuticeps, assembly GCF_902827175.1. Taxonomy (NCBI): domain Eukaryota; kingdom Metazoa; phylum Chordata; class Actinopteri; order Perciformes; family Bathydraconidae; genus Gymnodraco; species Gymnodraco acuticeps. The sequence goes on along the minus strand of NW_022989758.1, from coordinate 84,600 downwards.
GACAGAGTACTTTAAGAGGATGGTACATGGTAGACATGATATCAGCAATACTTCCAGTCAGTACTCCGGCAGCAGCATTTCTACCCCTTGGAAAGTCTTTAGAGTCTGGCCTGGATAGCTGGTCTATCCTTCAGCACACTGACACACCCTTGTGACTCTTGTTGGCCTCTTATGAAGCTGCTGTCTTTTAAATATGATTATTTCTCTGCTCCCAGTTCATTCCTCTCAGATTCTTCCATCAGTCCCAGTCATCGCATGTCAGTCAATAGAGCTTCGAAAAATGTGTCCAATTCAACAACATGTTTTTGTGAAGGTCAGAGCTAAATGATAGATTGTTTGATTGTGTAATTACTAGGTGAGAGAAAATAAATCGACATCCTATTAAACTTATTTTATTTACTTTTCCATGTTGTACATATACTTACTTGTATTACATGTTGAACCACATGCTGGATATCTTCCCCAGCCTCAAGGAAATACAATACATGGATTCATAATTAAAATGTTTTACAATACAAACATTTACAATTGAAATATAAAAGGAAAAATAAGTTTACTTTTGAAATGATTTCTCACAAAAACCTTTCTAAATTATAGTAAATTATTAAAAAAGGTTTCGTCAATATACGTTTTTCTGCCTAAAATAGTTGAAATTGAACGTAAACTATATCAAACACCACATCCATGGCAATTAACCCACTTTTGCCCGCTATTTAAATTGACTTTGGTTGAAGTTAATAACAATATTGATATTATATATATAGCATATAATTGATGCAGTCTTTCTGAACACTTTTAAAATACTGCAAATGAAGAATATTTGTAATGTTCTGCACAGATAGTGGCTTAACTTGAATTTGAAAACACGTGGCAAATTTATTAATACAGCAGTTGAAAAGATTTGTGGAAAGAAAAAATTCTTCATGGGCTTCAATGGCTCTCTAGATAAAAGGGCGTTTTATGGTTACTTCTTATCCTCACATAGTGGTTTGTTTAAATAACTAGTGACATTTGAATAAATATTGCAAAAAAGGGCTCCAAAAAATGCATATACATATATATATATATATATATATATAACCTGGCCGGCTTAACCCGTCTGTATTTCTTCAAGCACCACAAGATTCATAGTTTATAAAGTAGAATTCTGGGCCATTGATTGTGTCATTTCTCCAAACACATGCAGTAAAAATGCCTGTTATGAAGCCTTCAAATGGTGCAGGACTTTACATTGGGTTATACTTAAAGACAGCTTTTCAGTTAAGAGAAGAGCAAAAAGGAAAGAAAATTGTTATAATGGGTGATGTAAGATTAATGACAGACATAATATTAGGTCCTTGGCACTCAGACTAGTCTAGAGGGGTCATGTTGGGATCATGGGGCATCACCCTTACAGCATCAGGACAATATGGAGTCAGACACTGGAAGTGTGCTGGAGGCGTTGACTGGGCCTGATGGAAGGATGAGGCTGATGGGACTGAAGAATCTGAGAGGAACGAACTAGCGGCAGAGAAATAATTATATTTTAAAAGACAGCAGCTTCATAAGAAGCCAACCAGAGTGACAGAGTGTGTCAGTGCTGAAGGATAGACCAGCTATCCAGACTCTAAAGACTTTCCAAGGGGTAAAAGCTGCTGCCGGAGTTCTGACTGGAAGTATTGCTGATATCAAGTCTACCATCCTCTCAAAATACTCCGTCCAACAATATCAGTCTCAGGAAGAAAGGTTTTTTTAACGCTTATTAAAAGAAAAACATGCATTCTTGTTCTCAGGAGGGGACATTGACAGAGGAGTACTGGAAAAGTACACAGTAAGTACTTCATAGTACTTGTGGGAGTAGTTTCAGTCGTACTGAGTCCAACAGGATCAATCTCACAAAGAACTAATGGCAACACAAAATAATTCCCTCATCAAACTGAGCAGAAGTGCTTGATGTTGTTCTCAGCAGGGACTCTGACAGAGGATTCCTCAAAGAATACACATAAGTACTTCGATGTATTGTTAGTAGTAACTAATACAAAGTCTAACATTATCAATTTCATTAAGAACTAATGGTAGCATTGTCTTTTTATCATTCATCAAAGACAGCAGAAAACATGCATTATGTATACGGAGGGGACTCTGACAGAGGATTACTCACAAAGTACACAGTAAAGTACTTCCTTTTATTTCTGGTAGCAGTAAACTAGTACCGAGTCCAACAGTATCAGTGTTATTCAGAACGTATGGTAAAACATATTTGTATCACTCATTGAATAAAGCAGGAAAGAAAATGAAGAGTGCAGAATCGCTGTGGTTTGAATCTCTTAGTTACAATGTTGTCCATTTCAGACACAGGCTTATTATATTTAAACCCTAATAACATTAGTGTCCTGGGCTCAATGTGTGGCTGTTTTCGTAGTGATCGCTAAATTCACCTTGTTTATAATATTATCACTATAACACTGACCCAGATCGCTGGATCGCTAGAAACACCGCTGTCATCAGGCTGTTCCATGCTCTGCTCAACCTCCCGCCTTCCCCAATGGACTCAGTAGCGCCCCCTGCTGCCGTGGAGCCTGTGCCAGCCACGGCGGAATATTACTGCCAAAAGTCACGTGACATTTGGCAGTAATATTCCGCCGTGGGAAGAACACGTTTTGTAGTTGTAAAAAAAAGTTGTGTTCTTGTAAAAGCTGCTGAAACATGATTTATTAGAACAATGTTATGTTTGTTTGAGAGATCCGTGTTTTCTTTGCAAAACTAAATGCATTAGTTTGTAGATGGTGTTTAGTATTTGCAAACCACATTGTGTTTGTTAGTGAATCATGAGGCGTTTGTAAAACCTGTTTAGTTAGTTTGTGGAGGTCTGGCAGGAAATGAGCTCCATGTGAGTCACTTTCACACATCAGGCCCGTAGCAGCTGCCAGTGAACGATCAGGAGCGACTGAGAGACCGAGCTGGCAGTCGCTTACAGATGGATAAACAAGCTCCAACGCGTAAAGGCGTTTCTGTATAGTTTGTGTATACAGCATACAGTATTGTAGCGAGCCCTGGGTTCAGAGGGAGGGGCTTGCATAGGGGAGGGGGGGGGGGGTTGGCAGGGAAACGGGGTTCAGGGGGAGTGGCTGTCCCCGTAGGATAGAGAAGGGGGAAGTGACGTCTGACTCAGAGGTCGCGCGGCTGTGGAGAAGAACGTGTTGCCCACATTCTGTTCCTGAGTTTAGGCTAGTTAGCTAGCAGGCTTATTGTTCTGGGTGCAGTCACTTTGCCTCCACTTGCTGTTCAAATACATGTTGAGAGAAAAAGTAAATCTGTTTACAGTTCTGTTTCATGTGGGTGTTGAGAGATGTATCCATAGATTTAGTCCCTAACTTTGCTCTCAAAATGCACCAGATTGATGCATTTAACTTCAACATTTAAAAACAAATCTTCGCGGGGGAGCTTGCCCCCAGACCCCCCAAGAGGAGGTGAGGTCCACCACCTGCCCACACCCCCTGTTAAATGGTCTCACCCACATTGAGGATGCTTCCTACGCCCATGTTTTATTCCATGCATCAAGTCAGGCAAATTGGGTCCAAATGTTATTGCATCAAAGATCTGTTAACATTAAAATCACTAAATATATGCTGTAACTATTTTGCTCCAGGCAACTCAAGGGCTGCTCAGGTAATGTGATGACTTTATGAATAATGGTGCAGAATAACATTAAATGCAGGGTTTGTTGTTAAGTAACATACTTTCGTCGCCGGCCGGCCGATACATGCCGCGCATTAAGTGGGCCTGTCTGTCAATGAATCCCCGGGCCACTTTTTCCTCCCAGTCCGCCCCTGTTTGAACCTGTGACCATCTGACCCCAAGACCAAGGCTCTATCCACTGCGCCACACGCCTCCCTAGTTATAAACTACATTAATCAAAAATGTGTTGCTGTATTTTAGTGGTTGAAAGACTACGGAGGGATAGGGTCTGCAAAATTAGTTTATTTTGGGGAGTGACTGGATGCTCTGACCGGTCCACTTCCTGCCCAGCACTATGCAACGCCTCCGTCTCGCGTCGAAAATGGACCAGCCGCCAATTTTTAGCAGAGCCCAGCGCCGAGACGCTTCTGGGACGTAACGCGGTGCGTCAGGTGGAATAAAACCCATTGACTAGAGTGGCCGCGATTGATGTGATCGGCGCGGCCGTAACACGGCTGTAACGCGGCCGTAACACGGCCGTAACGCGGCCGTAATACGGCCGTAACATGGCGCAGACGGACCCGGTGGAATCCCGGGGTAAGACTAAATTTAAAAATAGCTGACAAAATTAACACTACAGCCATGACATGTGGAGTTCCTCACCTCACCTTACCTTATCTTACACACACACACACACACACACACACACACACACACACACACACACACACACACATTGTAGAAAAGTGGAACGCCGGAGACACACACATTCATAGAGAGACAGACAGTCACACACACACACACACACACACACACACACACACACACACACACACACACACACACAGACACACAGAATAAATGATGCTACGTTTTCTACAAACATTAATTTAATCGAAGTGAACGCACTGCTTCCTAAATGCTAACCAGTTCAGACAGTTTAAGGGTTAATGACACCGATTGACTTTTTGGTAAAGACAGAAATTCTCTTGATTGTCCTTTCGTTCAAAGACAGGGTTCCTTCAACCACAATGCATCCTATTTAAGTGTCTTTCAGAAAACTGAGATGATTTAGTTTTGAGACAGTCAGGCTTTGTGCTAAGCTAAGCTACGCTAAGCTGCTGGTGGTAACATGATTTAAAAATAATAAATAAATAAATGTTTTCATTTCTAAAATAAAAATAAATAGAGAAATAATCAAAATAAAACAATGAAAACATGCAATAAAAAAAGTTAAATATTAAAATGCAAAAATTAAAATTGAACTGAAAGAAATGAAATGGAAAAAAGAAGGAATAAAAGAGCAGAATGTTGTAGACATGTTGTCCAGTGAGTTAGCTGTTCTGTTCCTGTTCTGATTTCATGCAAAGCGTCTTTGAGCATTCGGAAAAGCGCTATAAAAATCCCATGTTTTATTATTATTATTATTATTATGTGTAAACCAACTTACCTGGCTGGAGTGAGAGTTAGATATCATGGGTTTAATTACACATAAGCGCACTGAATGACTGCTATCGTGTCAGCAGCGGGACCTTAGCATATATATAGGATATACAATATATACAAATACACAATATTGGACACAGACTATAAAGGGCACACAGTTTCATTCACTAATGAAAGTCAAACACAGTTTGTTTCCACTGTTTCATTGTGTGCATAGGCCTGTCGCGATAAGCAAATAGTTGACTTATCGCTCCAATAGGGCTGGGGAGACCAGGTGAGGGAAGTGAGCTGATTACAAGGGCCTGGCGGAAGGCGGGATCTGAAATGACAGGAGAGTTTAGTTGAGCCACCAAAACAAACAATAATAGAAGTGTCTAACTTGTGACAATATATACAAATACACAATATTGGACACAGACTATAAAGAGCACACAGTTTCATTCACTAATGAAAGTCAAACACATGTTTGTTTCCACTGTTTTATTGTGTGCCTGTCGCGATAAGCAATTCATTGACTTATCGTACGATAAATAAAAATGAACTCGATACATTTACATGAGGATGTGACTAGCAGTTTGAAAGGATGTACTTGAACTATTATTATATATTATCATTATGTCAGTGGTCTAAAATGGTCATACAACGGTGCCGACAATATTATCGTTTATCGCAATAATTTCCGAGAAAATGTATCCAAAAAAATTAATTATCGTGAGAGGCCTATATGTGAAACACACACACACACACATCTACAGACTTACTCCAAACTGCCAAATATATTAATTAACACACTCTCATATACCCTTTGACTCTATGTTGGCCTTGTATAACAATAAGCAGCAGACTTTTACTTTTTATTATTTCTACTGGATCTTAGATCTGCGCAACACGGGTCGGGGATTGACCAACCGGCTTCCACCGCTCTGCTGTCTGTTAACGTTGTTAAGAGTGGTGGGGGCGGGGAGGGAGCGGATCGACAGCTTGAGCAACTGTCAACTCAACATTGTAAATAACCAACCAAAAACGATCGCTGGTTCATCTTGTTTTTGGCGTGAGAATAGTTTGGGCAGCGTGAGAGCGTGAGATTGAGAGTGAAACTGGGGTTACGTACTGTAACCCAGCTTCTATGAGTATAGGCGCAGCCCTCTAAGGCTATCGCTATTGGGTAATCCCACTGCACGTGTGCAGCACTGACAGACTTAATCCACGCCCACCTATGACGTGGGCCCCACCTCCGGCCTCACTTCCGTATAAATAGGAAGTAGGCCCGACAATCTGCTCCCACACAAACAGCTTTTCTTCAGCTATTCGCGGAGCCAGTGGAGCCCGAACCTTAGAGGGCTGCGTATACTCATAGAAGCTGGGTTACAGTACGTAACCCCAGTTCTATTTCGTATAAGGCTTCGCCCTCTAAGGCTATCGCTATTGGGTTAAGGGCGAAGCAGGATGTAGTCCACGCCCCACTGGTCCGTCCGTTACCAGAAGCACAAAACACACCTACTCAGTTAATAACCCATGTCCATTTCGCCATGCCTAACGGAGCCTCACATTCCCAGGGAATATAGCATTTAAAAAATGAATATTCTCCATACGGGAAAGAAGGAAGGCTGAATAGGCTACCTGTAAAAAGTAGAGACCAAAGTCCCACTTGTTAAAACGATCAAAGAGGGGGAAAAGGGCAGCTCTCTAAGTGCCGACAGGCAGGAGAGAGGGCACGCAGTTGAGTCCCCGACATTACTCACTCTGACAGGGCACTCAGTACTGAGTGTGTCAGAGAGGAATGGGAGACATCCCTCAAATAAACACGAATAAAAGAACAGGGGGAAGACCAAGATGCAGCAGTGCAAATGTCTTCCACTGTCATTCCTCCGTGCAACGCCGTGGAGGAGGAAATTCCTCTGGTGCTGTGCGCTTTGATGTTCTCCGGGGGATCCAACCCACAGGAGACATACGCCTGTGACACAGCCTCACAGCCCGTGTGACAGGCGCTGTGCCGACAGAGGCTGCCCCATTGAGCGCTCTCTGTAATGCAAGAAAACGTTTTGTCAGCGGGTGACTACACACCGTGCTGACACCAATCTACGTGGCAAGATGAAATGGCAGCAGCATGTTTTGACCGTGCTATAAGCCAATTCCTGACAGCACGAGGCAGGGGGCCCAACGGGGTCCAGGCTTCTCCCTACACACCACACGGAACATTGTCCATTTGGCTGAGTAGGATGTGTGTTCAGCAGCTGATCGAACACCTCCCTGGCGATTTATGTAGGCCGCCGCTGCTTTGTTGTCTGTTTGAATCAACACATGTTGTTTGTACAGCAACGGGACGAAGTGCTGGAGCACTTTCCATACGGAGAGTAATTCCAGCACGTTTATATGGAGAGACATGTGAGCCGGCCACTGTCCCCCCACTGCCTGCGACATGCACGTTCCTCAGCCTGCGAGAGATGCGTCTGTGAACACTGCGGTGTGTGACGTCACTCTGCTCAGCGGCGCCCCCACTGATGTGGAGATTTCTCCAGTGGGTTCAATCCAAACCCACGGAAGGAGGAATGTACACCACCTGGAGTCTCCTCACTGTGAAGGAGACCCAGGGGGATCACCACGTGACCAGCTGATATCCAGTGGCGTTTTCTCCCGGAGGCCAAGGGAAGCCAGGCTTCCCCTGTTTTTTCGGATTGTAGTTATAATTTAAATAAATAAATACAAACACTTTGTTTTGTTTCGATAATTCTCCTTTGCTGTGTGTTGCTGCCGGCCCGGCTCTCCCCCATTCTCATTGATTATTTTACAAAGAGTGAAACAAACAGCGCCCCTCTAGATGTTATGGTGAAACAGTAGATTGCACTCACTGTTGCGAGAGGAGGCCAGCCGAATCTAGCTTCCCTTGGTGAAAAAAAATGGAGGGATTGACCAATCAGATGAGGCCCACGTGATGCCCCTGCCAACCTGTGATTGGTCAGGGCCATGCCAAGGGAAGCTAGCCGCCTCTTGCTTCCCTTCAGAGGCGGCTGGCGGCTGGCGATTTGATTGGACACTGCCATCCAATCAAATCACATCAACATCAGTTTTAATACTGTAACTGTCATCACCGCCGTTAGAAATTATCAAGCAAATGAAGCATTATGGAGGGTGGAGATTTGGCGTACTTAATCAAACATAACTTTACTAAACTTCCGCTACAGCAGCAACTAAAAATTAAATCAGATGACAGGCAAATGCCCGCACTCGAGCTGTGTGTACGCAGAGGAAAAAGGGAGAGAATCGGACGTTCAATGAGGACAATTATGTCCGCACGGAGTGGCTAACTGGAAGCGCTAAACTTCAGCGTCTAATTTGCTGGCCATGTCTTCTTTTTGACAAGGATTCGTGCTCCCTGAACAATCCTTGGGCAACTTCAGGATTCATCGACCTTGCCAACCTGTCACGGGCAATTGAGAGGCACGGTAAATCCAAAAATCACATAGATTGTGTGATTGTCTGCATACATTAATAAGTAAAATGCTTAAATTAATAAGGAGAGAGTTTCAGCTGGAGAGTGTGTGCGGACCTGTCGGTTAGATAACAGGCGTGTGCAAGTCCTGCATCTGTGTGATACAAATGTGTGTCAAATGATACCGGGCGCTGTAATCACTCATCTGGTTACGTTATTGACCACCCCCCGACCCAAAAAATGGGCTTCCCCTACATTTTTCCCCACGCCACGCTACTGCTGATATCATACCTAACAGCTGCATCACGGAGAGGGGTGTCACCGCCCCGCGGGGTGTGACGCGCCGGAGGAGAGCTGTCACTTTCTCCCCTCTCCGCTGTGAGAGTCGCGCTCTCATGCGGGCTGAGTTCAATTCCACTCCCAGTTAAAAAGATAACCTGGGAGGGACGAGGACAGCTCTTCTTCCAGTTGATAATGAAACCCAGGTTTGACAGATGAGATACGAACTGTATCGTCTGTAAGCCGCTTCCTCCCTTCCTGGAGCGAGCCAGCCACAGCCGGTCGTCCAGGTAAAATAACACTCTCATCCCCATTCTAAGTAGCTGCTCCAACCGTCTCCACCCACTTTGAAAAAGTGCGTGGAGCCAGGAATGAGAAACGCAGGAAATTGCTGTGTTTCGGGATGATGGTTACGTGGAGGTAAGCCTCCTTCAGGACTATGGATGTGAACCTGCCTGGTGAACACACTCCAGCACCTGTTTGATCGTGTGCATGGGAAAAGGCCATTCCCTTGTTGGACACTGACAGATCGAGAATGGGTCTCATTCCCCCCGCCCCGTCTCCTTCGGGACCAGAAAATACCGGGAGTAAAAAAGCCTGATTTTCTTCCCCATGAGGAACCCTGGGAAAAAGCTTTCTTTTAACAAGAGTTCCTGCCACTCTGCACGGAGCGCGAGACACTGTTCCCGGGATAACAGGGTTCCCTGTATCCCGTAGAACTGCGGGGGGAGAGGCGAACTGCAGAGACCACCCTCTGCCCATCCGCCTGCTCATCCATCTGTCCATCAGACACACGCGCCGCCACCCTGAGTACCATACAGTACTCTGATAGCGCCGGCATTCTCTGGCTGTGCTGTGGTTGGTGACAAACCACGCCAGAGCCCTCCACACGCTGCATTTCACACAGGCTCTCAATATGTCTCCGTTTAGGAGAAGACTCGTAAACTGCGCGTTCACGCTCAACACCACTAAGGGATGAGCGGAGGTGTGTGCAGTGCTGTCCACACAATGCGTAATAATGGCCCTCCGTGGGCTTATTACGACCGTGGGTAGGAGGTACGTCTGAGACAGAGAAAAAATCCGTGCTGCCTAAACCCAAAAAGTTGAAGGTAGACGGATTGAATAGTAAGCCCTGCTGTTTTATTAACCGATAAGTTAAAAAACCCAGCCGGCTTAGGCAGCGAGCCATGCTGCCAAGTAACCAATAGGCTATTGGCAGCCGGCTTAAGCGGGGAGCCTTGCTGCATATTATCTTCCCTCTGTCCATTGAACACACGCGCCGCCACTCAGCGCGCCAACCTGCTCTGGATGTGATGTGGTTGTCATGGTGACGAGCCACGCCAGAGCCCTCCAGACGCTGCATTTCACACGGGCTCTCATTATGTCCACTGTAACACATTTTCCTGTCAAATAACAGTAAAGTGCCGGCAGTCTCTTCACAGACACCTGCACTTCACTGCAATACCACAGTACTCATACTGTGAAATGACTTTACAGCCTCTTACTGTAAAAAATAAAATACAGTATACTGCTGCATTTTTTCAATTAACAGTAAAATACTGGCAGCAGAGACACTGGAATTATACAGTATTCATACAATTTCAGTTTATTACTGTAAAAAATTAAATAATTCACAGTAACATTCTGGTTAGGGGGCCGCCAGTAGATTAGTGTTGAAAATTGGCTGTAAAATAACAGCAATTGCTTACAGTGTTACACTGGACACCGAGGTGCGTTCACGCTCAACACCCCTAAGGGATGATCGGAGCTGAGTGCAGTGCTGTCCTCACTGTAATAATGGCACTCGTGGGCTCATTACGACCATGTGATGTGTAGGAGGTAGGTTTGGGACAGAGGAGAAAAACCGAGCTGCCTAAAAACCAATAGGTTTTAAAGACAGCCTATTTATGCAGCGAGCCATGCTGCCTATAACCGACAGGTCAGGGGCAGCCGGCTTACCCGGTGGGCCTTGCTGCTTATTATTATCCATCTGTCCATCGAACACACGCGTCGCCACTCTGAGTAATATTCTGAGAGCGCGCGACATGCTCTGGATGTGCTGTGGTTGTCATGGTGACGAGCCACGACAGAGCCCTCGCCGCCGTTGCCCGTGAAGCAACCCAAGAGGGGCCCGGACCGAAAAGCTGCGAGGGGGCCTCCACACGCTGCATCTCACACCGGCTCTCATCCTGTCTCTGTTTCGGAGAAGGCTCGTAAACTGGACATTGAGGCGAGTTCACGCTCAAACCTGCAGAGGACTGAGCGGAGGTGTGTGCAGTGCTATTCACACAGTGCGTAATAACAGCCCTGGGCTCATTACGACCGTGTGTAGCAGGCACATCTGGGACAGAGGAAGAACCGTGCTGCCTGCTAACCGACAGGTTAGGAGCATCGGGTTTAAACGTCAAGCCCTGCTGTCTAATAACCGCCTGGTTAAATACAGCTGGCTTGCGCCACGAGCCCTGCTGCCTGCTGACTGACAGGTTACAGCCGGCTCTTGCACCTCCACACGCTGTATTGCACAGCGGCTCTCATCACGTCGCCGTTTAGGAGAAGGCTCGTAAACCGGACATTGAGGCGTGTTCACGCTCAAACCCGCTTGAGGAATGAACGGTGTGTGGAGGCATATCTGTGACATAGGAAACAAGCCCGTGCTGTCTAATCAACCGACAGGTTTTAAAGACTGTCGGTTTGTGCCGCGAGCCCTGCTGCCTAATAACCTAATAACTAATAACCGGAGGAGAGCTCTCCTGAACCGGGGGAACGGGGAGGTCTCATTAGGCGGCTGCCTTTCCGATGATCTCCGGGAGTTCCTGGAGAATGCCGCCTATACGGCAGAGCCGAGATGGCGGATAGAGGGACCCGGTGACCCGGTGTCAGCCCGGCAGCCGAGCCGATAGGTTCGGCTGCGACACCGGGCCCCGCCCTGTCTCCCCCGTCCGGAGGAGAGGGAGGATGGGGCCGGGGGAACCACATGGTGATCCGTGAATGGAGGGGAAGGAGTCGCCTGACTGCTGCCCGCCACTCGGATCCAATAATCAAGGGCTTGGTCCACAGAGTAAGACTCCTGGACCAGCCAATCATCCCCGGCCGCAGCCGCGAGAGCGTTCGCTCTCCGCTGTCTGTGGGCCAGAGGGAGACGGACACAATGAGTGCACGATACCTGGGGAGTGAGAGCCGCGTTTGCGTGCTCCAATCCCCAGCAGGACTCACCTGTATCGTCTGTGTAAAGCCGCTTCCTCCCTGGAGCGAGCCAGCCACAGCCGGTCGTAACTCATATGTCGGCTAACACCGAGCCCCGCCCTGTCTCCCCCGTCCGGAGGAGTGGGAGGATGGGGCCAGGGGGAAATGTTTGCTTTCTAGTAAACAGCTCTGAAAAGAGCTTGTGCCTGTACAGTGCTTCTGCAACGGAGTGCTGAAGAAAAGTGGGAGCAGATTGTAAGGACTACTTCCTATTTATACGGAAGTGAGTCCGTAGGTAGGGCCCACGTCATAGGTGGGCGTGGATTAAGTCTGTCAGTGCTGCACACGTGCAGAGGGATTACCCAATAGCGATAGCCTTAGAGGGTGAAGCCTTATACGAAATAGAAGCGTGGGTCACAGATGTGACCAGATGTTGTAAATGTATTATCTTTTCAATTTATACACGGCATCTATTGCACGTCTGTCCGTCCTGGGAGAGGGATCCCTCCTCTGTTGCTCTCCCTGAGGTTTCTCCCATGTTCCCTTTAAACTGTGGGTTTTCTCTGGAAGTTTTTCCTTGTACGATGTGAGGGTCTAAGGACAGAGGGTCTGAGGACAGAGGGTGTCGTATTGTCATACTGATATTCTGTACAAACTGTAAAGTCCACTGAGACAAATGTAACATTTGTGATATTGGGCTTTAAATAAACATTGATTGATTGATTGATTGACTTCTTCTTCTTCTTCTACCTCTACCTCTTCTTCTTCTACCTCTACCTCTTCTTCTTCTACCTCTACTTCTTCTTCTTCTACCTCTACTTCTTCTTCTTCTTGTTTAGCTGACACAGCATTCCAACTATCTGTTATGCTGCGCACGAAATTCATTATTATTCCACCGGGTTATTTTGGCCCTCTTCTTCTCCCGCATTGAACATCGCAGAAACTCTGTTCAAACATCAAAACGTTCAGCTCGGTCGGGAATCGATGGCTATTACTTTTCTTATTCATGACTTTCATAATTCCAGAGATACATCCCATAATTCATCACATTTTTAACATTGAAGTCAATGGAGGAAATCTTCAGACTTCAACAATCTTCATGCGACTTCAACTGCTAACTGTTCATTCATACTTTCACTCAGAAACCTCATTCCAACTTTCAAATGTTACAAATCTTTCTGACATTATTCCTGTAACAATCTGTTTTGTACTTTTAGAGATATTACACATTGTTCAGACCTTGGTAAAGAGGCCTTCTTCAGATGTGAGAGTGTATGATGTCACAGCTAGAGTGGAGGACAGATTTAATTTTGCCATCATATTTTATTTTAAACCTGCCATAATTCCCAAACCCTACATTCCTGACACATCATTTATCATGAGAAACGTAGGAAAACATCTCGTAGCTTGAAAGATAAAAATAAATTAAGCAAAATATTTCAACAAAATGCCTCGTGAGGGCATGAAGTGACAAACACTTTCAACATGCCTCCATTAAACCCCATTGTAAGTTCAGCCTCATCTTTCCCCACCACATCAGCCGCACACCTTTAGTTCATCTGCCAAAAAGGCCACATTATTAACCCGAAAGTACACAAAGAGCACACTTCAGATGCTCAAGTTCCTTGACATGCTTCACGCTTTGAAATTTCACCGATATCTGCTACGGTTCTTCAACAAAACGTTCACATGTAAGAAGTGTATCTCTCATTCAGAACAATGAAAATGCTCCCCTCTCACTGATTAGTGCACATCACCATGGAAACCTTTGATCTCTGGACACCTCGTTAGCTCAAATAGAAACACCTGTGTAATGGAACACGATGATGTCATCACTCCACCTGACATGCTCAGAGCAGCAGACTTCAGATAGAGGTTAATGGTCCTGCCCTCAACAGCTCTACGTCAATTATGGGGTGTCATCATATGCCGTTTCCATGGAAACGCATCCCTCGCCATAAAAGACGATGTCGCTATACATTAACTCCTATGAACATTTTCAAAAAGTGCTCAAACTTCACATTTGTGCTAACAGTCCAGCCGCAAGGAAGAAACATACCCGAATAACTGACAAAAACAAACAATGAACTGACAGGAAAAGACAAGACTAAATACAGAGAGGGGTAATCATGGGACAAGAAACAGCTGGGTAAGGGAGGCAGAAACACAAGGGCAACAGGTGAACACAATGAGACAATCAGACACAGGAGGAAAAACACAGGAAGGAAAACAAGAGACAGGGGCCCTTTCTCATTTAATCAAATCCCCCTCCTCGACTCCTCGGTCCTCCGGTAGTGACCCGGAAATGAATTTCAGCGCGCCATGTTGAAGGACATCTCATTTCTCTAAATGCACTTCGAGGATCGAGTGTCGAGGAGGCTCTCTGGAGGAGCTCTAACCGAGGAGAGAGGAGAGAGAGGAGGCTCTCTGGAGGAGCTCTAACCGAGGAGAGAGGAGAGAGGAGGCTCTCTGGAGGAGCTCTAACCGAGGAGAGAGGAGAGAGGAGGCTCTCTGGAGGAGCTCTAACCGAGGAGAGAGGAGAGAGGAGGCTCTCTGGAGGAGCTCTAACCGAGGAGAGAGGAGAGAGGAGGCTCTCTGGAGGAGCTCTAACCGAGGAGACACTGATGGCTCCTCCTCGGCTCCTTCGTGGATGCATTTCCGGGAACAGAGATGTTTCAAAGAGTCGTGACGCACGGCCGGACTGATCTCAGCCAATCACAGCTCTGCATGCATCCCCTGGATATTATTTTATTAACTGCTTTCATCGTGACGAGATGTTTCCAGAGAGAACAGCTGGGAGGTCCGTGCAGAAAGCAGAGCAGTGTGTATCATAGATATCACTCAGTAGAACAGCTGAGAGGTCCGTGCAGAAAGCAGAGCAGTGTGTATCATATATATCACTCAGTAGAACAGCTGAGAGGTCCGTGCAGAAAGCAGAGCAGTGTGTATCATAGATATCACTCAGTAGAACAGCTGAGAGGTCCGTGCAGAAAGCAGAGCAGTGTGTATCATAGATATCACTCAGTAGAACAGCTGAGAGGTCCGTGCAGAAAGCAGAGCAGTGTGTATCATAGATATCACTCAGTAGAACAGCTGAGAGGTCCGTGCAGAAAGCAGAGTGTGTATCATAGATATCACTCAGTAGAACAGCTGAGAGGTCCGTGCAGAAAGCAGAGCAGTGTGTATCATAGATATCACTCAGTAGAACAGCTGAGAGGTCCGTGCAGAAAGCAGAGCAGTGTGTATCATAGATATCACTCAGTAGAACAGCTGAGAGGTCCGTGCAGAAAGCAGAGCAGTGTGTATAAAATATATCACTCAGTAGAACAGCTGAGAGGTCCGTGCAGAAAGCAGAGCAGTGTGTATCATAGATATCACTCAGTAGAACAGCTGAGAGGTCCGTGCATAAAGCAGAGCAGTGTGTATCATAGATATCACACAGTAGAACAGCTGGGAGGTCCGTGCAGAAAGCAGAGCAGTGTGTATAATATATATCACTCAGTAGAACAGCTGGGAGGTCCGTGCAGAAAGCAGAGCAGTGTGTATCATAGATATCACTCAGTAGAACAGCTGATTCCACATTTGTGGAATCAGCTTCCAGTTTGTGTTCGGGCGGCAGACACCCTATCCGTTTTTAAGAGTGCGCTTAAGACCTTCCTTTTTGATAAAGCTTATAGTTAGGGCTGATTAGATCCAGCCCCTAGTTTTGCTGATATAGGCTTAGTTTGTCGGGGGACATCTTACTTCTTCCTTCTCTCTGTCTATACCTGTGTACTCTCATGTTCCGATTAACCCAGCTTCCCCAAATGTCTTTCTTTTTGGTGTCTATATACGCCGGGATCCGGAGTCATGGATGATCCTGCGCTCCTCTGTCCTGGATCGCGAGCCCTGGATCTTGAGTCGTGGCTGTGGTCCTGGATCATAGGTCCTGGATGGATATCCTCGTGGATTCATCTTCCTATTATACACACATGCATTTCCAAACATTTGGACTACCTATGTTGCAAATGTATTATCTTTTCAATTTACACACGGCATCTATTGCACGTCTGTCCGTCCTGGGAGAGGGATCCCTCCTCTGTTGCTCTCCCTGAGGTTTCTCCCATTTTTCCCTTTAAACTGTGGGTTTTCTCCGGAAGTTTTTCCTTGTACGATGTGAGGGTCTAAGGACAGAGGGTGTCGTATTGTCATACTGATATTTTGTACAAACTGTAAAGTCCACTGAGACAAATGTAACATTTGTGATATTGGGCTATATAAATAAACATTGATTGATTGATTGATTGACTGAGAGGTCCGTGCAGAAAGCAGAGCAGTGTGTATCATAGATATCACTCAGTAGAACAGCTGGGAGGTCCGTGCAGAAAGCAGAGCAGTGTGTATCATAGATATCACTCAGTAGAACAGGCCGACTCTCTTTGCTTTAGTTTAGTAGATATCTACAAACAAAGAGTCCAGATGTTTCTAAGAGCATTTAGTGCTTCACAAAATAAAATACACAACGGCTGCAGCCTGAGGATGCTTTAGGAGCTGTGTGTGTGTGTGTGTGTGTGTGTGTGTGTGTGTGTGTGTGTGTGTGTGTGTGTGTGTGTGTGTGTGTGTGTGTGTGTGTGTGTGTGTGTGTGTGTGTGTGTGTCCTCATCTGTAGCCTGTTATTGTCTCATTACACCGCACTGTGAATGAATCAAAGTAAATATATAAGTGGTCATGAACACATCTGTCCATCAGACAGGCTGCTGCCTCCTGTCATCATTAATGGACGTCTCTTTAAAATGACCGCTCAGAGGAGAGGAGTTCTCATTTCTCTAACCGCCTGCTGCTTCCCCTCCTCTCTCCTCGGCTCCCCTCCTCGACTCCTCTCTCCTCGGCTCGACTCCTCTCTCCTCGGCTCGACTCCTCTCTCCTCGGCTCGACTCCTCTCTCCTCGGCTCCCCTCCTCGACTCCTCTCTCCTCGGCTCCCCTCCTCGACTCCTCTCTCCTCGGCTCCCCTCCTCGACTCCTCTCTCCTCGGCTCGACTCCTCTCTCCTCGACTCCCCTCCTCGACTCCTCTCTCCTCGGTTCCCCTCCTCGGCTCCTCCGCTCGCATCTCCTGTGGGCGGGACTAAGTATCGAGGATAGGAGTCGAGGATAGGAGTCGAGGAGAGGAGTTATAGATATGAGAAAGAGACGGGGAGAACAGCACAGCAAAATAAAACCCATTACCAGACAGACAACACTAACACCGTGCCATAACACCAAGATCGTGGCAGTGCTGAGCTGTAAACACAGTGGGATGGGGGGCCAAAACGTCCCCTTTCCGTACCCGGGGGCCGGTACCCGGTTGAAACTCCCGAAAATGTTCCCGTTTTTGAATGTGCGTTAAAAAACATAGAGCAAGGTGAGATAATATGTTACATGTCAGTAAAAACAGAGCAGCATGCTTCAGTAGTTGATACCTTGAGTCTCAGCATCTCCACAACACAGAGAGAAAGATAAATGTGTTCATGATCTAAATGTATTGTATCCGTGTCACGGCTCAGCAGAGTCTCGTAGGTATCGTCTCTCTCCGTGTCACGGCTCAGCAGAGTCTCGTAGGCATCGTCCCTCTCCGTGTCACGGCTCAGCAGAGTCTCGTAGGCATCATCCCTCTCCGGGTCACGGCTGAGCAGAGTCTTGTAGGCATCGTCCCTCTCCGTGTCACGGCTCAGCAGAGTCTCGTAGGCATCGTCCCTCTCCGGGTCACGGCTCAGCAGAGTCTCGTAGGCATCGTCCCTCTCCGGGTCACGGCTCAGCAGAGTCTCGTAGGCATCGTCCCTCTCCGTGTCACGGCTCAGCAGAGTCTCGTAGGCATCGTCCCTCTCCGGGTCACAGCTCAGCAGAGTCTCGTAGGCATTGTCCCTCTCCGGGTCACGGCTCAGCAGAGTCTCGTAGGCATCGTCCCTCTCCGTGTCTCGGCTCAGCAGAGTCTCGTAGGCATCGTCCCTCTCCGTGTCACGGCTCAGCAGAGTCTCGTAGGCATCGTCCCTCTCCGGGTCACGGCTCAGCAGAGTCTTGTAGGCATCGTCCCTCTCCGTGTCACGGCTCAGCAGAGTCTCGTAGGTATCGTCTCTCTCCGTGTCACGACTCAGCAGAGTCTTGTAGGCATCGTCCCTCTCCGTGTCACGGCTCAGCGGAGTCTCGTAGGCATCGTCCCTCTCCGGGTCACGGCTCAGCAGAGTCTCGTAGGCATCGTCCCTCTCCGTGTCACGGCTCAGCAGAGTCTCGTAGGCATCGTCCCTCTCCGGGTCACGGCTCAGCAGAGTCTCGTAGGCATTGTCCCTCTCCGGGTCACGGCTCAGCAGAGTCTCGTAGGCATCGTCCCTCTCCGTGTCTCGGCTCAGCAGAGTCTCGTAGGCATCGTCCCTCTCCGGGTCACGGCTCAGCAGAGTCTCGTAGGCATCATCCCTCTGCTCTGGTTTTCTGGTGCACTTGCATTTTCTCTTTAGAGGTGGCTCTTGCAGTGTGTCATCAGGCCTGGCTGAAGGTCCAGCTTCTGGATCCACATGGGTCAGGAGGACCTCGTCTTCAATGGTGTGTCACATCAGGTGCATTGACGACCTGAAATGAAGGTTTATCAATATACTTTATACCCCTTAATACGATGATCACATAGGAAAAAAATGCAACCAATGAGATATTTCTCTGGGTCTCTGGGTAGAATATCCTTCAACAAGGTATTCTATATCCTTGATAGAAGGCCCTGGCCCTTACACTGAAGGAGAGCGTTTGGATTGACCGTTCGATCAACCAATCATATATTGATTTGTAGCCAATGGGCGTATTCTTTCAGTTTCCCTCGGTTTCAGGGTGCTCTAGAACAGTGTTTTCAAAGTGTGGGCCCCGACCCCCCGGGGGGCCGCCAGGGGGGTCAAGCAAAGTTTGAGGGAAAGGGGAATATTTTTTTTTAGATGTAATTAATTACTGCATATCTATCAATCTATGTGTCCTTTGATGCCAATCTTTTAATTATTTTTTTAAATCACACGACCGCCTTTCAAGCCAATCAGAATCGAGCTGCTAGTGAATATTTCGCTCTGCAGCTGGATGAGAGCACGGATGTAGCAAATATTGTTGTTTATATATATGAATATAAATATGTTTGTTGTTAATATTACTTTTCAATATTATATATAATATTATTAAGGCATAAATAGCTTTCAAATATGCAACAAATATATGTTAATTGTTCATATTACTGTTCAAAATGATATAATATTATAAAGACAGAAATCACTTAAAAAATGCTTTAAAATATGTTCACTGTTGATATGACTGTTTAATATTGTGTTAAGAATGTTTATAACAGAAGACACAATGAATGACGAATGACAAACACAAGATAAATATAATAAATGTTTAGAAGAATAACTGATTATTAATTATTATTGATACAAATATATATATAGAAAATGTATTAAGCTGTATGATTGCTTTGTCATATTTCCCATCATAAGGTACTCATAATTAAAATAAAAAATTGCAACAGGGGGGTCCCCGCCAGAGGATCATGCTATATGGGGGTCCTTGGAATGGCAAAGTTTGGGAACCCCTGACCTAACCTATGCAATATGGTTTCCTAAACATAACACATGTATTGATATTTCACATGAAAAGCTTTTGAAATGAAGATACAAAGTTGTTACAGGGGTATAGGAGTACATTTGCCATTAAATCAAAATGTGTTTGCAAGCCAAAGCCTGTTTGAAGAAGTGGAAAAAGAACATCATACAGCCTGAACTTCTTCACATTCCATATCACTCCTATGTGTTTGTACCTGCTGATCTGAAAGGTTTTGTCAGTCAGCACCATCTAGTGGAGAGCTAGTAGAACTTCGTCACCTCCATCACCTCACACCTTGACTGGTTCTCCTTCCCGTTAGACCTGTTCTCACGTCACTCGATGTGTTTTGATACTCTGAAGGGAGTGACGGCGTCCTCAGATCAGATACACGCAGACACAGGACTGAAGAGGAAGAGATGAGCAGAGTTTCCTCCACACATGCAGGCGTCTGAACTGACCTGAAGGGAATTCAACAGGTGAGAATATGATTGAAATGCTTTGTTTGGTTCGTACGTTTATTAGGTCCATTATGATGCATTCGGGGATGGATACAGCCAATCAATTACTTGACCTAATTCAACTTAATCCGTAAAGTTGGATGATCAACAAATGCTTCTTGGTGCTGATTCTATATATCTAACCCAAAGTATTGTAGAGACCTCACCTCGGAATGAAAGAAGAATGATTTTAGAAAGACTTCCTTGTTATGGCGACAGTACTTGGCAGCAGTTTGACTGGAATCTGAGTCCACTTCTTCAGTGGAAATGCAGGGAGTGTCTAAAAACTCAGATCAACATGGCTGACATGTTTGTTTTGTAATGTTTTCACATTGAAACATAGCAGACGTGAGAAGATACCTGAGTGTAAAGGGCCTGTCTGTAATGACCCTGCATTCAGAGACGGCCCAGTGGAGTCTCATGTTTGCTGGACTTTGGATTTAAAGAGGAATCTGTATCACTTTGATGAAATGGTTCTGTTTCACTGTTTGAATGGAGAGGACTAATGTTTCTTGATGCTGATTCTATAAATCTATTCTATAGTATTGTGGAGAATGTCCCTCGGAGAAGAAGAATCATTTAAAAAAGACTTCCTTGAACTGGTGCCAGCTGTTGGCAGCAGTTTGATTGTAATCTGACATCAGATCTTCCGTGGAAATGCAGGGAGTGTCTGATCGTGTCTGATCCTGTCCAACAGCTCCGATCAGCGTGACTGACATGTTTAAAAAAAGAAAAGGTTCAGCATCGAAGAGTAAACATAGCAGATGTGATATTATAATAATAATAGATTTATTTTGTTAGCGCTTTTACAGGCGCTCAAAGACGCTTTACAGATATAGTGAAAAGAAAGGAACAACAAATAAATATATAGTTAAAGTTAAATAATACAAAAACAATCACACATTAAAAGCCAGATTGAAGAGGTGAGGGCAGTCTCTGATGGGTTGGGGAGTGAGTTCCAGATTGTTGAGGGCTTTGTGAGGAATCAGGAGGACTTTGAAGTTGATTCTTTGACGGACGGGGAGCCAGTGGAGGTTCTGGAGGACGGGAGTGATGTGGTCTCGGGAGCGGGTGTGGGTGAGGAGGCGGGCAGCAGAGTTCTGGATGTGTTGGAGTTTATTGAGGAGGTTGGATAGTATGCCATGGAGTCTCATGTTTGCTGGACTTTATATTTAAAACAGTTTGATGGAGCATTGACTTTGCTGATGCGATGTTTGTGATAGCATGATATATGGAGGGGTCCGTCTTCTGTTCTATTATCAGCGTCTGAACTGCAACCGTGACTTAAAATGGCGGCAGCACAGAACTATGGGCTCAGAGCAGTCTCATAACACACACATGCACACAGAAGGATCCACACTTGTGTTTTTCAAAGCACACAAATGTGTTCCGTTTCATATTCATGTAAATAAAATCCAAACACAGAAAAAAGTTTTACATATGTATTTTTGATCCTCACATATTAGTTTTCCGTTTAAAACCTCTGCACCTGCAAACACAACCCGCTCTCTGTGCACGGATCGCTGTGCATTCGTGTGTGGGGTTTTTGAGACTCCCCTGACGCTCAGCCGATTCGTACTTGTAATTTTTCTATCTATAGCCAATCAGATGTCTCCTCCATTCTAAGCCAATCACATGAGCGCGTCCCCAAGAGGGTAGATTTATTGCGTTCATGACGTAGTGCTTCATGTACGCATTTAGCGCAGTCCGGAGTTGACAGCTCCATGGAGCCTGCAGGCGCTAATCTCAGGACACTTCCACTCTCAGGACAGCGCCACTTTCCGAACAGGAAATGCACGCAAATACAAGCCTTTATATTATTAAGGTACAGCGCCCCTTCCCGTGGGTGCTAGACAGTGAACTGTCAACGGTGGGGGGGGGGCCTCGCTGCGGGGAAACGGTGGACCTCTGTCGCCTGTCAAAGCAACTTCAGATGGCCAGTCCGCCCCTGCCGGTGTTGCAGTATAACTTGAGTCATGACAACTGGCGGAATTCTATTATTTTCGTCAGGGGAATCCGGGGCGTGTACATTGAGGACCCATTGTGGATTTACCAGGAAATAAACATGTCGATCGCCTCGTTTGTCGTTTACGTTCATCTTTTGCTATATCTGCCTTCCTAAGATCCCTTTGATGCACATTCAGTACTCGTATGTGAGGTTGTGGGTGAGAGGTGGATATTGTGACGCTTACAGCCAGGGAGGTATCGAACATTACAAAGTAGGTGACTGTGTGGATGCCTGCTCAAAACATTGCAAACTTGATTAAACCATTTAAATTGTAGACAGGAGACATCTGATTGGCTATAGATAGAACAATTACAAGTACGAATCGGGTGAGCGTCAGGGGAGTCTAAAAACGTTTAGGTTGTTTGAAGTGAATGTTCCTGCAGGAGTCTTGCTGTTCTTAGTTTATATCTTTATAGTTGGTTTGATTTATTGTAAAAATTGTTGTCACTTTAGATCAAAGCTAAATCAATGTAATATAATGTGTCCGATCAGGCACACATGCAGGTCATCCACGCTGCTCATCATCTGTTAGTGCTGAGCTTCATTTCATTCGATGGTTCGTTAGCACCACCTAGTGGACACTTGGTAGAACTACACCACCTCTCACAGACTGGCTTTCTGACCAGGAAGAGTTTCCTCCTCATATGAAGCTTTCTCAATTGACCTGAAGGGAATTCAGCAGGTGAGAATATGATTGAAAAGCTTTTTTATTTGAGATGATACATTTGGGGATAATTCCAAACAAGAAGTAACCTAACCTGACAAAGTATTTGTGTTTCCTAAAACTCAGTTCCTCAGGTGAGAATCCTCCCAGAGGAATCTGTATCACTTTGATGAAATGGTTCTGTATCACTGTTTGAATGGAGAGGACTAATGTTTCTTGATGCTGATTCTATAAATCTATTCTATAGTATTGTGGAGAATGTCCCTCGGAGAAGAAGAATCATTAAAAAAAGACTTCCTTGAACTGGTGCCAGCTGTTGGCAGCAGTTTGATTGTAATCTGACATCAGATCTACAGTGGAAATGCAGGGCGTGTCTGATCGTGTCTGATCCGGTCCAACAGCTCCGATCAGCGTGACTGACATGTTTAAAAAAAGAAAAGGTTCAGCATCAAAGAGTAAACATAGCAGATGTGATATTATAATAATAATAGATTTATTTTGTTAGCGCTTTACAGATATAGTGAAAAGAAAGGAACAACAAATAAATATATAGTTAAAGTCAAATAATACAAAAACAATCACACATTAAAAGCCAGATTGAAGAGGTGAGGGCAGTCTCTGATGGGTTGGGGAGTGAGTTCCAGATTGTTGAGGGCTTTGTGAGTAATCAGGAGGACTTTGAAGTGGATTCTTTGACGGACGGGGAGCCAGTGGAGGTTCTGGAGGACGGGAGTGATGTGGTCTCGGGAGCGGGTGTGGGAGAGGAGGCGGGCAGCAGAGTTCTGGATGTGTTGGAGTTTATTGAGGAGGTTGGATGGTATGCCGTAGAGGATGCTATTGCAGTAGTCGAGTCGTGAAGTGATGAAAGCATGAATCAGGGTTTCAGCAGCAGAGGAGGAGAGGGATGGGCGGAGACGGGCAATGCTTTTGAGGTGGAAAAAGGCGGGCCTGGTGATGTGATTTATGTGGTGATTGAATTTGAGCTGACTGTCGAAGATGACTCCGAGGTTGCAGATGTGAGGGGGGAGATAGAGTGTGGCTGTCAATGGTGAAGTTGAAATTCTGGATGTCTTTGATACGGGATGGGGGGCCGATGATGATGATGGGGGGCCGATGATGATGATGTCTGATTTGGCACTGTTCAGTTGGAGATAGTTTGTTTGCATCCATGCTTTTATTTCTGAGAGACAGTTGGTGAGAGTGGAGTGTGTTGTGGGGGGATGGTTTTTGTTGAGATATAAAGTTGGATGTCATCGGCGTAGCAGTGAAATTGAAGGTTGTGGCGGCAAATGATTTTGCCAAGGGGGAGCATGTAGAGGATGAAGAGGAGGGGGCCAAGCACCGAACCCTGGGCGACGCCTTGGGACAGAGGAGCAGTGGAGGAGGTGCAGTTGTTGATGTTGATAAACTGATGTCTGTCTGTGAGGTAGGATTTCAGCCAGGAGAGTGCAGTGTCGGTGATGTTGAGTGATGATTCGAGGAGGGACAGCAGGATGGTGTGGTTGATGGTGTCGAATGCTGCGGTGAGGTCGAGGAGGATGAGGATGTTCAGGTTGCCGGAGTCAGAGGAGAGGAGGAGGTCGTTTGTTATTTTCAGAAGAGCTGTTTCTGTGTTTTGATCGGAAACCGGATTGAAATGGCTCAAAGAGGTCATTGGAGCTGAGGTGGGCTTTAAGTTGTGAGGCAACGACACGTTCAAGTATTTTTGACAGAAAGGGGAGATTTGAGATGGGCCGGAAGTTGGACATGATGTCAGGTGTGAGTCCAGGTCTTTTGAGAATGGGTGTGACAGCAGCCAGTTTGAGAGAGGGGGGAACTGATCCAGATCTGAGGGAGGAGTTCATGATGGTGGCGATGAGTTGGGAGATGGCAGGGAGGCTCTCTTTAACACATTTGGAGGGCATTGGGTCAAGTGTGCAGGTGGAGTTCATTCCAGTCATGAAGTCGGACAGTTGCATGGGGGTCAGAGGGGAGAAGTGGGACAGGGGCTGTGAGGTGAAGCGGGGGGAGCCAGGAGGGGAGGTGGGGGGTGCTGATGAGGGTGTCAGATTGCTGTAAATGTTGCTGATTTTGGTTTGGAAAAACGAGAGGAAGGAGTTGCACTGTTCGGTGGTGAAGGACGAGGTGGCGTTGTCACAGGGTTTGAGAAGTTAGCTGATGGTGGAGAACAGACGCTTGGGGTTGCTTGAGCCAGACTGAATGAGTTGTGAGTAGTAATTAGACCGGGCTGCTTTGAGTGTGTTACTGTACTGCTGGAGATAGTCTTTGTAGATTTGAAGAGGGACTGTTAGTGTGGTTTTCTTGTGTTGGCGTTCAAGTTGACGTTTCCTTGATTTCATTTGGCGGAGTTCGGGGGTATACCAGGGGGCGGAGTGTATGAAAGAGACATGTTTTGTTTTTGTGGGGGCCAGTTCATTGAGACAGAAGGAGAGGGTGCTGTTATAATAGTCCACAAGTTCAGATGGGTTTTCAGAAAGTGGGGGGGGGAGACAGATATCTTGCAGGTAATGGAGGCAGTGATTGCTGAAGGTGAGATGGATTTGAGATTTCTGTAGGTTATTGTGCATTTTTGCTGTTGGGCGGTGTTGTGGAAATAATTATCATAAGACGCCAATTAGTAACATACAGGACAAACCTCGATGTCTGTTTACCTTCTTTAAGGACACAGGCGGCTTAGCCAATAATGTTATTGTTCCCATTCTGTGACCGGTCAATACTGGGTCACAGATGGTCTGTGTTATGGGTACACTGGGACACTTCCTTCTCTGTATTTGTGGACTCCAAGGTAAAATCTTCGAGGTCATAAGTGTCCGAGGCAAGTAGCTCTGTGTTCCCACACTGTTTAGGCTATCTCCTCAAATATGTTGTTTACTCTCTGCGAAACCAGTTAGATGGGCTGGCAAGAGAAAGGCTCTCCAGAATTGACGTAGCAACTCTACCGTGAAGTCAGAACCTCTGACTCTTGGACTTGTGATGTGAATCCTCCGGCCGTTAACTCCAAATAAACCATCATGTGTTTGACATCAAAGCTACTGCTCTTCCCGTGTCTCCTTCCTGAGTCGGTGACTCCCACTGCATAGCTACACAGAAGTTTTCTCTACAGGCGGGGATGGGGATGTTGATGTCCATGATGATGGCCAGGGCCCAGGAGTTCAAAACTTGTAATCTCAATCAGATCCGATCAGATTTTGAAATCCCCTTTTTTGTGATCCAGGATCAGACAAATCGGCCAGATGTTGTCCCTATAGTTCAAAGCAATTCAGGATAGGATCAGCCTGATCCAGATTACGACTTTTCAAGATTACTAGATCCTGAATATCAGTGCTTTAATCCTACGAGCACCATCTAGTGGACATGAAAAATAATACAAGGAAGACAAGAGAACACATTGCAGAGACATCTATAATGTCTAATTATATTTTTAAATACATGAGGACATCAAATCATAATGAAATTGTAATTTAAAAAAATACTCCCACTAGGGTAACAACAATAAAACATTCATTCAAAGGCAGCTGGATCATCCAGGCGTGCTTTGAGGAGCTGAATTCTCAGTGAGGTTTCAGTTTGCTGAAGCCAGCACAGCTGTATTTGTTGTTTGGCCAGACGGATCTGAATCTCCGCCCTCTCTGTGTCACGGCTCAGCAGAGTCTCGTAGGCATCGTCTCTCTCCGTGTCACGGCTCAGCAGAGTCTCGTAGGCATCGTCTCTCTCCGTGTCACGGCTCAGCAGAGTCTCGTAGGCATCGTCTCTCTCCGTGTCACGGCTCAGCAGAGTCTCGTAGGCATCGTCCCTCTCCGTGTCACGGCTCAGCAGAGTCTCGTAGGCATCGTCCCTCTCCGGGTCACGGCTCAGCAGAGTCTCGTAGGCATCGTCCCTCTCCGTGTCACGGCTCAGCAGAGTCTCGTAGGCATCGTCCCTCTCTGTGTCACGGCTAAGCAGAGTCTCGTAGGCATCGTCCCTCTCCGGGTCACGGCTCAGCAGAGTCTCGTAGGCATCGTCCCTCTCCGTGTCACGGCTCAGCAGAGTCTCGTAGGCATCGTCCCTCTCCGTGTCACGGCTCAGCAGAGTCTCGTAGGCATCGTCCCTCTCCGGGTCACGGCTCAGCAGAGTCTCGTAGGCATCGTCCCTCTGCTCTGGTTTTCTGGTGCGCTTGCATTTTCTCTTTAGACGTGGCTCTTGCAGTGTGTCATCAGGCCTGGCTGAAGGTCCAGCTTCTGGATCCACATGGGTCAGGAGGACCTCGTCTTCAATGGTTTGTCACATCAGGTGCATTGACGACCTGAAATGAAGGTTTATCAATATACTTTATACCCCTTAATACGATGATCACATAGGAAAAAAATGCAACCAATGAGATATTTCTCTGGGTCTCTGGGTAGAATATCCTTCAACAAGGTATTCTATATCCTTGATAGAAGGCCCTGGCCCTTACACTGAAGGAGGGGGGCCGTCAGGGGGGTCGAGCAAAGTTTGAGGGAAAGGGGAATATTTTTTTTTAGATGTAATTAATAACTGCATATCTATCAATCTATGTGTCCTTTGATGCCAATCTTTCAATTTTTTTTTTAAATCACACGACCGCCTTTCAAGCCAATCAGAATCGAGCTGCTAGTGAATATTTCGCTCTGCAGCTGGATGAGAGCACGGATGTAGCAAATATTGTTGTTTATATATATGAATATAAATATGTTTGTTGTTAATATTACTTTTCAATATTATATATAATATTATAAAGACAGAAATCACTTTAAAAATGCTTTAAAATATGTTTACTGTTGATATGACTGTTTAATATTGTGTTAAGAATGTTTATAACAGAAGACACAATGAATGACGAATGACAAACACAAGATAAATACAATAAATGTTTAGAAGAATAACTGATTATTAATTATTATTGATACAAATATATATATAGAAAATGTATTAAGCTGTATGATTGCTTTGTCATATTTCCCATCATAAGGTACTCATAATTAAAAAAATAA
Source organism: Gymnodraco acuticeps (assembly GCF_902827175.1). Taxonomy (NCBI): domain Eukaryota; kingdom Metazoa; phylum Chordata; class Actinopteri; order Perciformes; family Bathydraconidae; genus Gymnodraco; species Gymnodraco acuticeps. The sequence goes on along the minus strand of NW_022989758.1, from coordinate 56,865 downwards.
TAATTGCAACAGGGGGGTCCCCGCCAGAGGATCATGCTATATGGGGGTCCTTGGAATGGCAAAGTTTGGGAACCCCTGACCTAACATATGCAATATGGTTTCCTAAACATAACACATGTATTGATATTTCACATGAAAAGCTTTTGAAATGAAGATACAAAGTTGTTACAGGGGTATAGGAGTACATTTGCCATTAAATCAAAATGTGTTTGCAAGCCAAAGCCTGTTTGAAGAAGTGGAAAAAGAACATCATACAGCCTGAACTTCTTCAGATTCCATATCACTCCTATGTGTTTGTACCTGCTGATCTGAAAGGTTTTGTCAGTCAGCACCATCTAGTGGAGAGCTAGTAGAACTTCGTCACCTCCATCACCTCACACCTTGACTGGTTCTCCTTCCCGTTAGACCTGTTCTCACGTCACTCGATGTGTTTTGATACTCTGAAGGGACTAACAGCGTCCTCAGATCAGATACACGCAGACACAGGACTGAAGAGGAAGAGATGAGCAGAGTTTCCTCCTGTTATGGAAATCTGAGACCCAACACTGTGGAGAGTACTAGTCAGAGTGATCAAAACAAATACATGGTGAATCAGACAGAGTTGTCTTTCTGGTTATTTATTTGAAGCTTCAAATACATAGATACAATACATAGACACAGGTCTCACAGAGTATAGGATAGTCTGCGCGAGTGTGCGCAGATATAATAGAAAAGCAAAGCTTATATACAAGAAAGGGCGGGAAGCTCAGAAATCTGTCTTCACACGGTCTCATATTGTTATTAGACACCTGTCCTTGAGCTCAGAATAGGGAAGCTCTTGGGAGACTTTGTGTGAAGAGGAGTAGTCTCAACATAGTCTCACAAATCAGCTCTGTGGCCTTGAAGCGCTTGGGAATAAAAACCCACACTAGAGTATGAGAAGAAAACAGCACATCTCATGAGAAGCATTTGGTTTAAACATATAAGGATATAATAAACATTTCCACTACATTCTCCCCTTTTGATCATACTTGATCAATAAAAACCCAAATGACAGGATAGACTGATATAACACATCAATGAATACACTCCATCGCTGGTTTAAGTAAACACATCACAAATATATCATAGAAAACTGGCTGTTTTTGTGGAGGACAGACTCCAATATAAAGACTCCAATATAATGTAAGCATAAGAGGAGGGTACACATGGATTATATTGTAGTGTCGAAACGAGACTCTTCTGATTCTAGCTGGTCTATCTCACTGTGGCGCAAAGGATTGTCGTGTAATGAAATAGCAGTATACTGAACAAAAGCTGAGGATACCATGCTGGAAACGTACTTCTTCAGTATTGGGATAATCAAACAGGTACAACTGATTAATAGGCCGAAAATGATCACCAGGGCAAATATGCAGAGGAACCATTTTATGATTGTCCAGGCTCTCCAGTAGTATCCACATTGCACACGGTTGCATTGTCGCCTTTCCAGGCGAGCCCTCATCACGAGGTGGGAATGCTCCATGGGGTGTGTGTGTGTATTCCCTCGGTCGATTTTGTGACACGGACAGTCAGACTCCGCACACCGATAACACAAACGAGGATCCAGAGGCATATGGAACCGCTCAGCTGGCACTCGCTCGTGACACCTTGTGTGTAGTGTGTTTTTGTGTATGTAGTGCAAGTGTGGTGCTGGTGGTGACTTGGACACGTCACTTGTTGTCATCTTCCGTTGGTGACTAGGACATGTCACTTGTTGTCATCTTCCGTTGGTGACTAGGACACGTCACTTGTTGTCGTCTTCCGTTGGTGACTAGGACACGTCACTTGTTGTCATCTTCCGTTGGTGACTAGGACACGTCACTTGTTGTCGACTTCCGTTGGTGACTAGGACACGTCACTTGTTGTCGTCTTCCGTTGGTGACTAGGACACGTCACTTGTTGTCGTCTGCTTCCGTTGGTGACTAGGACACGTCACTTGTTGTCGTCTTCCTCTACCGTTGGTTCTACCGTTTCTCCTTTCCTGTGACTACGACCTTGCAGTGGCTGGCGTGGACCCACGTAGCTCTCTCGGCGACCTTGACCGCTGTCTGGGTGACGAGAAGCATCTGGTAGGGACCTTGCCAACGATTGGATTTCCAGCTCTTTCTCCGGAAATCCTTGACCAGCACGAAGTCGCCGGGTTGGAGATGGTGAAGTGGACCAGTGGCAGTCGCTAAAGTGGATGACGGGTTAACACAATATGACAACATAGAGATGTTGTCATATGACTACTGAGATTTCCCTCAGTAGTGCCTTTGCCACAGCATTTGCTGTCTGTGCTTTTACTGGGAAAGCTTCAACGCATTTGGACCACATGTCAACCACCACCAGACAGTGCTTCTTACCCTCTGATGGGCTAAGCTCAATGAAATCCAGCATTAGGTGCTCAAATGGCCTGCTGGGAGGTGGATGTGCTCCGGGTCCTGTAACCTTTACTGGACTACCAGAATGTTGCATAATGCAAATTAGGCATGCTTCACAGTGCTTTTGAGCTGTTACTGTGAACCCCCTTGTGAACCACTCCTGACTCGAAAAGTGAGGACTCGAGAGTGACTTGGACTCGTGAATTGGTGACTTGACTACAACACTGGTGTTACATACATACCTGCACCGTGAAGATGGCTGCATTGTCTTTGGCTCCTCTCCAACTCTGCCTTTTTTTCGTATTATTTCAGTGTTTGTTTGTTTAAATAACGTTATTGTCATGGAATATTTTGCTCCAATCTCTGTTGTCTTTGACTTTTGATGATAGGGGATCTTTCCTTGCAGTAAGCTTGGAGAGGCCTCCCCCGCCTTCCTGTGGGGGAGGGTATTTATTCTCGTCTATGCTTTATGAGACAAACAGTCCTTTGTTCTGTGATATCTGGCTTGCATTAAAGGAAAACCCGCGTTTTCTAAAGCCCTCCTCTTCTCATGTATAGATGTGTTCCTGGCTCCTTTGTCTTCAGAGTTGGCCTGGTGTCCCATAATGAAAGTTGTGGCTTTACCTTGTGAATTCTCCGGCCGCTTGTTTGTATTTAGAATAAACTCAGTGCTTTGGCTAACGACGATCCAGTCTCCTTCATTGAACTGAACATTGAAAGACAGAAGTTTTCATCACAGTTATCAATACATTTTCTAAAAATGAGAAGGAGGTCCGGACTAGCCTAGTCCGAGATTTCCTCCGACAGGTACTTCTTCTCGAGAGGCAGCATGACGGGTCATTTGTCACGTTTTGCTCTCAAGAGCGTCAGGTCATTTTGTCGTCATGCGTCACGGAGCAGCTCTCATAGGAATTAACGAAACCCCGCCTCTGACGCTGTGTCCAGTTCTTATTATACGTCCATGGCTACCCTACCTGACAACGCTGTTTGTGTCTGTCATGGAACACGCTGTGTACAAATAGTTCAGTTCAAACAGTAAACTGCGCAAAGAGTAGTGTAATTATAAGATATGAATTAGCCAAACAGCTCAGGCAGGTGAGGGAGAGTCTGTCAGGTTGACAGCCCCATCAATCAATGTTTATTTATAGCCCAATATCACAAATGTTACATTTGTCTCAGTGGACTTCACAGTTTGTACAACATATCAGTATGACAATACAACACCCTCTGTCCTTAGACCCTCTGTCTTTAGACCCTCCCATCGTACAAGGAAAGACTTCCAGAGAAAACCCACAGTTTTAAGGGAAAAATGGGAGAAACCTCAGGGAGAGCAACAGAGGAGGGATCCCTCTCCCAGGACGGACAGACGTGCAATAGATGCCGTGTGTAAATTCAAGAGATAATACATTTTACAGCATATAGACCGAATGTTAGGAAATGCCTGTGTCTGTAATAAGAAGATGAATCCACGAGGATGTCAGCTACAATCCTGTGGGAGCCATCAGGGAAGTTGTATGATGAGAGTCAGGCAGGACCGCAGAGACAGGTTCAGCCATGACTCGAAGTCCAGGACTCAGATCCAGAACTCAGGATCGAGGACACACGACCACAGCAACAGGATCAGCCTCGACTCAGGATCCCGGCGTAGATAGACAACAAAAATAAATTTTGGGGAAGCTGTGTTATTTGGAACATGAGAGTGCACAGGTACAGACAGACAGAAGGAAGAAGTAAGGTGTCCCCCGACAGTCCAAGCCTAGCAGCTAAACTAACATGTCTATGTACATGCACTCCCTTAGGATAGGGTGAGGGAAAAGAGTAGGAACTAAGATGCATGCGTCACATCTATACCATGAGCGCATTGCTCCTAAAAAGTTTTTTGGCACTGACACCAATCAACAGTTGTGCGTCGACTCGGCAGGGATCAAGGCACGTATATGCCTCTCCCTGCTTCCACCGTCTACACACAACCAAATTACATCTATACCAACGTGTCTACGTCAATGCGCTCTTATTAGATTATTTTATCAACTATAAGCTTTATCAAAAAGGAAGGTCTTAAATGTACTCTTAAAAACGGATAGGGTGTCTGCCGCCCCAACACAAACTGGAAGCTGATTCCACAAATGTGGAGCTTGATAAGAAAAGGCTCTGGCTTTAAAAAGCTTGTGGTAATGAATGAGCATGTTGTTGTGTTTGTGTGAAGGTGGAGGCTCTGCTATGGATCAGTGTGAGGACAGAGAGGAGGAAGCCCCCCCCTCTAAAAGCTCTGGGGAACATGACATCCAGACCAAAGCTCAGAGGTGAGATCTCCACCTGTCCATGACTCTTCTCCATGTCATAGCTCAGCACTCATTATTCACTCAAAGCTCTGTGTGTTGTGTTCAAGTCTAGAGCAAACACCTCATTCTGCTGGACCTGAACCTGGACCTAGACCTACACCTAAACCTAGACTTAGATCTAGAGCAGTACCTGGATCTGTACCAGGTCCTGGACCTGAACCTGAACCCAGCTCTGTGTCCAGTTACCAGCTTACTGCAAGAGACCAGAACCAGGTTTGTGAGTCTCTCTCTACCATCAGCCCTAACTGTATCCCACTGTCTGTCACGATCTGTCTGTGTTGTTGTTTTGTCTTGTCTTTTTCTATCTTTGGGTTTCCTGTTTTATTTTGTAAATTGTTCACCCCCGTTTCCTGCCTGTTGCTTTCTGTCTGTTTTCCCTCCCTGATTACCCGATTGTGTTCACCTGTGGCCCCTGTGTTTTCTCCTCCCTCCTCACCTGTGTCTTGTTTGTGTGATTAGTCTTGTGTGTATTTAAGTTCTGGTTTTTCTGTCTGTCTTTGTCGGTTCGTCTTTTGTTGTTGACTGTGTTCACCGGTGAGTGTTCTGTCTGTCAAGTTCTATTTCGGTATCCTTGAAATAAAGGTGTATAAGTTTAATCTGCATTTGGGTCCTGCTTCCTTCGCTCTACCGTGACAGAACGAACCGACCAAGAAATGTACCCAGCAGATGATCCATTTGAGGTGGAACTACAACATTTTTCCTTTTATTTGGCTTGCTGCTATGATTGGTGGAAGGGAGCGTCCAGTGTTTGGCAGAGGGAGGCCGCTCTGGTAGAGGCGCACCGGTTGGCTATGGAGAAACCAGACTTGGTGAAATTCTTACCTGGCTGGATTTTGGACTTCCTCTGGGTGTGTGATTTCCAGCCTGCTGAATACAAACGTCTCTGTGTGTTCCGTCTGGAGTCAACCAGTGCTTCTGCCCCAGTTCCTGCTCCTGTCCAGGAGTCGTTTTCTGGAACTCGTCTGGCTTTTGGAGGTCCACGGAGCCTTCAGGCGGCTTCTAAGAGAAGGAGTCGCAAGTCCAGGCTAGCAGCCCGAGCCCCAAGAGCCATGATTCCGGTCCCAGTTCTGGCCCCAGCGGCCATGGTTCTGGCCCCAGCGGCCATGGTTCCAGACCCAGCTCTTGTCCCAGCTGCCATAGTCCCATCTCAAGTCCCTTCTCTAGTCCCTTCTCTGGTCCACTCTCTAGTCTCTTCTCGAGTTCCCCCTCTAGTCCCTTCCCAAGTCCCTCCTCAGGTCACTTCTCTAGTCCCTTCTCTAGTCCTTTCTCAAGTCCTTTCTCAAGTCTCTCCTCTAGTCCCATCTCTAGTCCCATCTCCAGTCCCTCCTTTAGTCCCTTCCCTAGTCCCTTCTCAAATCCCAACCCTAGTCCCATCTCAAGTTCCCTCTCGAGTCCCCTCTCGAGTCCCCTCTCGAGTTCCCTCTCCAGTCCCTACTGAAGTGCCATTGGAGGTTCCGGCTTCAGTACCGGCCCACACAGCAATGATCAAAGGCTTCAGCTCTGGACCTTACAGCCATGTTTCCGGCTCCAGAACCGGACCTTACAGCCATGTTTCCGGCTTCAGAACCGGACCTTACAGCCATGATTCCGGCTCCAGAGCCGGCCCATTCAGCCATGTTTCCGGCTCCAGAACAGGACCTTACAGCCATGATGCCAGCTCCAGAGCCGGCCCATTCAGCCATGTTTCCGGCTCCAGAACCGGATCTTACAGCCATGTTTCCGGCTCCAGAACCGGACCTTACAGCCATGTTTCCGGCTTCAGCTCTGGACCTTACAGCCATGTTTCCGGCTCCAGAACCGGACCTTACAGCCATGTTTCCGGCTTCAGAACCGGACCTTACAGCCATGATTCCGGCTCCAGAGCCGGCCCATTCAGCCATGTTTCCGGCTCCAGAACAGGACCTTACAGCCATGATGCCAGCTCCAGAGCCGGCCCATTCAGCCATGTTTCCGGCTCCAGAACCGGATCTTACAGCCATGTTTCCGGCTCCAGAACCGGACCTTACAGCCATGTTTCCGGCTCCAGAACTGGACCTTACAGCCATGTTTCCGGCTCCAGAACCGGACCTTACAGCCATGATTCTGGCTTCAATTCCGACCCCCGCAGCCATGGTTCCGGCCCCAGCAGCCATGGTTCCGGCTTCAGTACCATCCCCGGAAGCCATGGGCTCGACTCCAGTTTCGGCTACAGGGCTGGCTCCCCAGCCGACGCCAGCTCCCCGAGTCTTGTCGGCGTACCGGCCGACTCCAGCACCTCGTCTTCTGCTGGCTCCCCAGCCGACGCCAGCTCCCCGAGTCTTGTCGGCGTACCGGCCGACTCCAGCACCTCGTCTTCTGCTGGCTCCCCAGCCGACGCCAGCTCCCCGAGTCTTGTCGGCGTACCGGCCGACTCCAGCACCTCGTCTCCTGCTGGCTCCCCAGACGACGCCAGCTCCTTGTCCTGTCCCGTTGGAGGTCCCGCCGTCTACTCTCCTGCCGGGCGTCCTGCCAACCCTTTGTCCTGTCCCGTTGGAGGGCCCGCCGTCTACTCTCCTGCCGGGGGTCCTGCCAACCCTTTGTCTCAGCAACCACTGTAAGTTATATTCTTGTTTAATTAGACTTCTCGGTTTCATTTATTCGACTCTGTATAATTGTTACTGTAGCTAAACGGCTAAATCGCTTTTGAGAGATTTTAAATCTCAGATCTGCTCAGGCGAAACCTGCTTTACAGCTCTCAGCACTCAAGCCTGCATTATTAACATAGGCAGGGCCAGTCTATTGATTGCGTGAAGTAGAACTGCGTGACTCAGTCATCCTTTAGCTCAAAAAGCATTTAAATACCGCATTTAGAAACTGATGAACTCAGTGTGCATCTGGACCCGGTGACAACATTACCTATTGACGCAGCAACCACTGTAAGTTATATTCTTGTTTAATTAGACTTCTCGGTTTCATTTATTCGACTCTGTATAATTGTTACTGTAGCTAAAACGGCTAAATCGCTTTTGAGAGATTTTAAATCTCAGATCTGCTCAGGCGAAACCTGCTTTACAGCTCTCAGCACTCAAGCCTGCATTATTAACATAGGCAGGGCCAGTCTATTGATTGCGTGAAGTAGAACTGCGTGATTCAGTCATCCTTTAGCTCAAAAAGCATTTAAATACCGCATTTAGAAACTGATGAACTCAGTGTGCATCTGGACCCGGTGACAACATTACCTATTGACGCAGCAACCACTGTAAGTTATATTCTTGTTTAATTAGACTTCTCGGTTTCATTTATTCGACTCTGTATAATTGTTACTGTAGCTAAAACGGCTAAATCGCTTTTGAGAGATTTTAAATCTCAGATCTGCTCAGGCGAAACCTGCTTTACAGCTCTCAGCACTCAAGCCTGCATTATTAACATAGGCAGGGCCAGTCTATTGATTGCGTGAAGTAGAACTGCGTGACTCAGTCATCCTTTAGCTCAAAAAGCATTTAAATACCGCATTTAGAAACTGATGAACTCAGTGTGCATCTGGACCCGGTGACAACATTACCTATTGACGCAGCAACCACTGTAAGTTATATTCTTGTTTAATTAGACTTCTCGGTTTCATTTATTCGACTCTGTATAATTGTTACTGTAGCTAAAACGGCTAAATCGCTTTTGAGAGATTTTAAATCTCAGATCTGCTCAGGCGAAACCTGCTTTACAGCTCTCAGCACTCAAGCCTGCATTAGTAACATAGGCAGGGCCAGTCTATTGATTGCGTGAAGTAGAACTGCGTGACTCAGTCATCCTTTAGCTCAAAAAGCATTTAAATACCGCATTTAGAAACTGATGAACTCAGTGTGCATCTGGACCCGGTGACAACATTACCTATTGACGCAGCAACCACTGTAAGTTATATTCTTGTTTAATTAGACTTCTCGGTTTCATTTATTCGACTCTGTATAATTGTTACTGTAGCTAAAACGGCTAAATCGCTTTTGAGAGATTTTAAATCTCAGATCTGCTCAGGCGAAACCTGCTTTACAGCTCTCAGCACTCAAGCCTGCATTATTAACATAGGCAGGGCCAGTCTATTGATTGCGTGAAGTAGAACTGCGTGACTCAGTCATCCTTTAGCTCAAAAAGCATTTAAATACCGCATTTAGAAACTGATGAACTCAGTGTGCATCTGGACCCGGTGACAACATTACCTATTGACGCAGCAACCACTGTAAGTTATATTCTTGTTTAATTAGACTTCTCGGTTTCATTTATTCGACTCTGTATAATTGTTCCTGTAGCTAAAACGGCTAAATCGCTTTTGAGAGATTTTAAATCTCAGATCTGCTCAGGCGAAACCTGCTTTACAGCTCTCAGCACTCAAGCCTGCATTATTAACATAGGCAGGGCCAGTCTATTGTCGCCCATCAGCTGTAGATAGTTAACTAATTAACTTCAGCTGTAAGAACTGAGCAATCAGGCGTCCATTTCGGGTAGCTCTTTCCTGGAGCGGCAGATAGGCTAAGACTGACAAAGACATTAGAGTCCTACGGGAGTCACGAGGGAGGCAAAGAGGAGGCAAATCCTACTTTGATTGAGCTAAGTATCGTTGGCGTTTTTAATTTTTACTTTTGTTGTTTAGCCCCTCATGCTATAATCATGTGTATTTTCTCCATTCCTGTTCATGTGTCTTCTCGCAATTATCACTGGCCCCGTGTATCTCCTAATCGATATAACCGGCCTGCTCTCGTCAATCCCACGTGCTCCACTGAGATCCAACATCTAGTTTCAGGTGGCCTGTGGAACTGCCAGTCAGCTGTTCCTAAGGCTGACTTCATCTCTGGCTACACCTCCCTGCAGTCTCTGGATTTCCTTGCTCTCACTGAGACCTGGATTACTCCATCCAACACATCCACCCCAGCAGCTCTCTCCACTGCATATTCCTTCTCCCATACACCCAGACCCACTGGCAGAGGAGGTGGCACTGGTCTCCTGCTCTCTCCCAAATGGAGCTTTTCCCTCTTCAAGCTACCTAACTTTACTCCTTCCACCTTTGAGTTCCATGCCGTCACAGTAACCCATCCTATACAATTAACCATTGTTGTTCTCTACCGTCCACCAGGCGCCTTGGGGGACTTCTTGGAGGAATTAGATCATCTCCTCTCACACATCCCTGAAACTGGCCCTCCCGCTGTACTTCTCGGAGACTTCAACCTCCAGATGGGGAAGATAGACGAACTAACATCTCTGTTAACCGCCTTTGCTTTCTCACTCTCTCCGTCCCCACCGACTCATAAAGCTGGCAATGTCCTTGATCTCATATTCTCAAGGAACTGCGCTACTTCTAACCTCTCTGTAAACCCGCTCCACACATCCGATCACTTCTTCATTTCATTCTCTCTATCCCTTTCCAAACATAACAAACTAATCTCTTCCCATCCTACACTTGTCCGCCGTAACCTTCGCTCCCTCTCTCCCTCTACCTTTGCCTCGTCGGTGCTCTCAGCCCTCCCTTCCTCTGACTCGTTCCAACTCCTGCCTCCAAACTCTGCTGCAGAAACTCTCCTCTCTACTCTCTCATCCACTCTGGACTCTCTCTGTCCTCTGACATCTCGGCAGGCTCGTCAGTCCCCTCCGGCTCCCTGGCTAAATGATGCACTGCGTGCTAATAGAACCGTCCTTAGGGCAGCAGAGCGGAAACGGTGGAAATCCAAACACCGTGATGACCTCCTAACCTATCAAGCTCTCCTCTCCTCTTTCTCTGCTTCGATCTCTCAGGCAAAAAGCACTTTCTTTCAAGATAAAATCCAATCTTCCTATTCCAATCCTAAAAAACTATTTTCCATCTTCTCCACCCTCTTGGACCCTCCAAAAGCTCCTCCCCCCTCCTCACTTCTGTCAAGCGACTTTGTTACCCACTTTGAAAAAAAGGTTAATGATATTCGCTCTTCTTTTTCTGACTCACCTTTACTCACCGCTGGGTCATCAGACCCTCCTTCCACCAACACACTTACCTCCTTTTCCCCTCTCTCTCCAAGTGAGGTTCTTACCCTCATTACCTCTGCCCGCCCTACCACCTGTCCTCTGGACCCTATCCCTTCAAACCTCCTTCAGACTATCGCTCCTGATATTCTACCGTTTCTCACCCATTTCATCAACACTTCTCTAACTTCTGGTCACTTTCCAAACAGTCTCAAGGAGGCAAGAGTAAACCCTCTCCTAAAGAAACCCACTCTCAACCCGTCTGATGTTATAAACTACAGGCCTGTCTCTCTCCTCCCGTTCCTGTCTAAATCACTTGAACGCGCTGTCTTTAAACAACTCTCCTGTTATCTCAATCAGAACAACCTTCTGGATCCGCACCAGTCTGGTTTCAAGGCAGGTCACTCCACAGAAACTGCTCTCATTGCTGTCACGGAGGAACTGCACACTGCCAAAACTGCATCCCTCTCCTCTGTCATCATCCTGTTGGACCTGTCTGCTGCATTCGACACGGTGAATCATCAGATCCTCCTTCGCACTCTCCAAAAACTTGGAGTTTCAGGCTCTGCACTTTCCCTCCTCACCTCATACCTGAAAGACCGTACCTACAGGGTGACTTGGAGAGGGTCTGAGTCCGACCCTTGTCAATTAACTACGGGGGTCCCTCAGGGCTCTGTTCTTGGTCCCCTCCTCTTCTCCTTGTACACAAACTCGCTCGGATCAGTCATTAGCCCGCATGGTTTTTCTTACCACTGCTACGCTGACGACACCCAATTAATTCTGTCCTTTCCCCGCTCAGAGACCCAGGTCGTCGCACGCATCTCTGCTTGTCTAGCTGACATCTCTCAGTGGATGTCTGCTCACCACCTCAAGCTCAACCTTGACAAGACTGAGCTGCTCTTCCTCCCGGGAAAAGATTGTCCAACTCTTGACCTGACAATCAACATCGGCACCTCAGTTGTTTCCCCGACTCAGACTGCAAGGAATCTGGGTGTGACCCTAGATAACAACCTGTCCTTCACTGCAAACATCGCTGCTACAACCCGCTGCTGCAGATACACGCTTTACAACATCAGGAAGATACGTCCCCAGCTGACTCAGAAAGCGACTCAGGTTCTGGTCCAGGCTCTCGTCATCTCACGCCTAGACTACTGCAACTCCCTCCTGGCTGGTCTACCTGCATGTGCCATCCGACCTCTGCAGCTCATCCAGAATGCAGCGGCTCGTCTGGTTTTCAACCTTCCTAAATTCTCCCACACCACTCCGCTCCTCCGCTCCCTTCACTGGCTTCCGGTAACTGCTAGAATCCACTTCAAGACACTGGTACTTGCTTACCGTGCTGCGAATGGATCTGGCCCTTCCTACATCCAGGACATGGTTAAACCGTACACCCCAGCGCGTGCACTACGCTCTGCATCAGCCAAACGACTCGTTGCGCCCTCGCTGCGAGGGGGACCCAAGTTCCCATCGGCGAAAACACGTGGGTTTGCTATCCTGGCTCCAAGATGGTGGAATGAGCTCCCCATTGACATCAGGACGGCAGATAGCTTGCACATCTTCCGGCGCAAACTGAAAACTCATCTCTTTCGACTCCACTTCGAGCGTTAGAACGATTAACGAAGCACTTATATACTAATAAAGGACTGGATTACCTAAAGCCAGTTGAGTAGCACTTGAAATGTTTGGCTCTATGAAACCTGATATACTTATATGATTCTGTTTTCTTCAAGGTTGTGTCTTCCTGGTCGAATGTACTTATTGTAAGTCGCTTTGGACAAAAGCGTCAGCTAAATGCAATGTAATGTAATGTAATGGTGCCGTTGGAGGCCCCGCCGACTACTCTCCTGCCGGGGGTCCTGCCAACCCTTTGTCCTGTGCCGTTGGAGTCCCCGCCGACTACTCTCCTGCCGGGGGTCCTGCCAACCCTTTGTCCTGTCTCGTTGGAGGTCCCGCCATCTACTCTCCTGCCGGGGGTCCTGCCAATCCTATGTACCTTGCCGTTGGAGGCCCCGCCGACTGCTCTCCTGCCGGGGATGCTGCAAATCCCGTGTCCTGGTCCTCTTCCGTGGGGGATCCTGCCAAGGCCTGTCCCACCAGCTCCGACACCGGGTCCTGCCCGGTCTCCGGCACTGTCCCGTCAGCGCCTTCCTGCCCGGCCTCCGGAGCTCTCTGGTCTTCGCCCCTGAGAGCCGCGGTCTTCGCCCTCGATCCCGGGCCCCTGAGAGCCGCGGTCTTTGCCCTCGATCCCGGCCCTCTGTGAGCCGCAGTCTTCACCCTTGAGCCCGGCCCACTGAGAGCCGCGGTCTTCGCCCTCGAGCCCGGCCCCCTGACTCTTCCTGCTGCGGTCCTCGCCCTCGGGCCCGGCCCCCGGACTCTTCCGGCCGCGGTCCTCGCCCTCATGCTCGGCCCCCTGACTTTTCCGGCCGCAGTCCTCGCCCTCATGCTCGGCCCCCTGAGTTCGCCCGCGGTGGCCTTCGCCCCTCCATAACCCCCATTTTGGACTCTGCCTTGTCCCCGGGCCGTCCGCCCGAGACCCCTTCCTGGTCCTCTGCCTTTCCCCCGGGCCGTCCGCCCGAGACCCCTTCCTGGTCCTCTGCCGTGCCCCTGGGCTGTCAGCCCAAGCCCGTCCTCCAGATCCCCCTCCACCCACCCTGTTGGCTTAGTGATGCGGGTCCTGCTTCCTTCGCTCTACCGTGACACTGTCACAATATCCCATCTGTCCAGTTCAGGTCCAGGTTATTTATTTGTACCTGTGAGTAGACTTGGTTTGCAGAAGTAAGAAAAGGTATCCATCATGACACATGCTTCAAACAACACAGACACATTGAAAACCACTAGCACAGACAAAGCTGTTTTTAAACCTCTCGGTTCTATACCTTTAGGAAGATGAACCTCCGGCCCGAAGGAAGAAGCTGAAATTCAGGTTGCAGGGGGTGGGAGTCTTCATTAAACATGGAGTTAGACAGCCTCTGTAACTGTCTGATGAGCAGGGGCTCCAGGTTTAGCTGTGACTCACCAATCAGTCTGCTAGACCACTTTATGATCTGACTGAGACAGTTTCTGCTCTTTAAAGTCAGGTTACCAAACCAAGACATTAAAGGAAAAGACAGGATTCACTGTGCTGACTGTCTTCAAGTTTAGGATTGACTTCCTGAATGTCTTTCGTGAAGTCGAAGGTATTAAAACAAGTTTACAACCGATTAGGGCATTTACTAACTCGACATCTGAATTGAAGCCATCCAAAGTCACATCGGCTGTTCTTTGGAGCCTGTTATGGTTTTCAAAAGTAGAAAATATAATATAACAATATATAGTTCTGTAAGATAAAGATGTTCTTTCTTGGTATCTTTGCTCTTCAGGGAGAAAAGATGGAGACGCCTAGAAAAGTCCTATTAAGAAGCTTTGGAGGAAAAGGACTTTATAAAATTCAAGTGGTGCCTGGAGGAGGAGGTCCTAGGATTCCCAGGAATCTCAAAGAGTCGACTAGAGAAAGCAAACCAGATGGACACAGTGGATCTGATGATTCTGTACTACTGCATAAACACCATTAAAGCGACCAGAGAAGTTTTGAAGATGATCCCGAGGAATGATCTAGAAGAGGAATGATCAAAAACCTCATCAAACCCTGAAGGTAGGTCTTTAAGTGTGTTACCAAAAGATAACTTTTTTTATTTTGCACAGCCATGTATCATGTTTTTAGACTCCTGATATACCCCTCAGAGAATCATCACCTCTACATGGTGTCCGGGTTGAAGTTCCCCTGAAAGCAGAGGGATCAGGGTCACTAGTTTCTGGCAAGGTCACCCTGTTGGTTCCAGGTGAGGGGTTGTAGAACCTTTATAGATCAGCATTTTAGGAAGCCAATTACCTTTCCTGGATAAGTGAGACTGGAGTTTTGGTGGAATTGTCCAAAGATCGGCTCCTATCGTCACTGTCAGGATTGGGGGAAATAGGACCCAAGTGCAGAACACAGACAGGGAGGCGGGTATCCCAACACACTCTCACTCATAATCGTCCAGGAGCGACGTTTGGTCAGTGTCCGTGGCGTGCAGTTGTGACGCTCCTAGGCTCCTTCAGCTTCATAAAGGGACGCAAATAGCTTTCAACTGATTGCAATGTATTCCCATCTGCGGCGGGATTTGACGCTCATGGAAGCACGGCATTTGTTTGTGTCGGCTGCCCTTAAAGGCAATGTGAGCATCCATTCCCTTTGGATAACGGAGAATTGTACACCCGGAAGTAAGTATTCCCCTTACTGTCGATTGATTTTACAGTGATATCTGCACTACTCATCGACCAGATTATCCTTGTTGATTACACAACATTGATTGGTTTAAATTGTGTGCAATTATTTTGTATTTTTCCCCTTCGATTCGGAGAAACAAATATTTTGGCAGAAGACACGACACTACCCAGAATCCCCAGCTATCGTTTAGGACTACACCATGTGCTCTGTTTTAAAAACCCCGTGATTAGTTCTCAAGCTCTGTGATTGGTTGACCTCCAACTGCATTCCATATGAAAAAAAACGTTTCGTAAAAGATAAAATCATACTTTATTCAGCAGTGCTTGCTTTACTCTTTGAAAGTCATCACATGAATGCATTGTAATAAATGGTTCGGCCACATTACATATTACACATCTGTCGTAGTTCTTTATTTATCTATTTAAACAGCACTTTGAAATGGAATGAAACCCATCACCACACTATCCAAATCAAGACTCGAACGTGTCCTACCCCCCCCCCCCCCCCCCCCCCCCCCCCCCCCCCCCCCCCCCCCTTAGGTCACAGGCTCCTCCAATAGTGAACAGTGCAACGTTTTTTTTCAAAAAAAGTGCAGAATACCGTTTTGATAAGGGATCAATGTGTGTAGTCTTTAATATTAAACATGATCGCTGGTTGATAGCCACAGAAGTCGTATCACAGTTTAATCTGAGCGGATCACTGTTTACCACAGCTCTCCACGCTGCGTTGGAGATGGGTGTAAACAACTCAGACAGACTGTATGTTTCACTAACAGACGGTGTGAAAGTATAAACGGGTCTCAAATCAACTCGACATCATATTAATAACGATACACGATACACATATAAGACTGACAACAAGAACAAGCCACAGAAGTCGTATCACAGTTTATCCTGGGCAGAGCTCTCCACAGCTGAAGACTTCTCCACGCTGCTTTCAAACTGTGAGTAAACAACGTGTGCTTCACTTGGAGGCTGTCTGAAGGTGTACACAGGTCTCAGATGGACTTGGTATCACATTAAGAATGATATTCAGTAATAAGTCTGGCAACAATAAATGGTTTAAATGATTTATTCAAACTTGCAATGTTTTGAACGGACATCCCCAGTCACCTCATGTGTCTTTTTGTAGTCCTCACTGTACGCGTCCGCATATCGGCATCGCAACCACAACCCCACACACTGGTACTGAATGTGCATCAAAGTGTTCCTATGGAGCCACATATACCAAAAGATTTATGTAAACGACAGAAGAAGCGATCGAAATGTGTATTTCCTGGTTATTCGACAAAGGTCACGCCCCTGATACATCTGCCTATACCCTTATAGAATATCACCAGTTGTTCTGCCCACATCTTATTCGGTAACAACGCCACTTGAAATAGAATTCAGCCATAACACGGCAGACAAGTCAGGCATGTTTGGAATGAGTCCACAACACTCCTGATTGGTTAATATAAACGCATTCGAAGAAACCTGCCAATGAGAACTGTCCGCGCCTTCGTTCACATTTGAAACATCCACGTCAGTTTGAGCGGTCTCCTCCTGCGAGCTACAGCTGTCTGTGTGTCTGATGCAGGAGTTTATGGATTAATATCGGGATCGTTTTACATCTACACGTTAAATATGAGCATCGGGACGTCAACAAAGAACAGAAGACATGAGATCTGGTGAGTCCTGCAACTGTAATGGAGTTAAACATGTATTTAGATAATCCTTAGTTTGTGAATGTTTTATTTTATATTTAAGGTTACATTTATTCTTCTAGTTAGCTGAGTTTCTTCCCGTTCAGTGGGTATGCATCATTAATAGGTTGTTAAATGTTAAGAAGCCCTGAGATGCTGTTTCTTGCAAGATGTTGAGCCCGGGAAACCTAGCTTAACATTTGGCTGCTAACGTTAGCTTCCAGTTTATTGCAGTGCTGCCCCCCCACCCTCTCGTCTCCAACACGGGAGAATTACACATAAACATGCAGAGGGGTGTCACAGTGTTGTCGCCAAGTTTAATGTAAAGTTTCACAGCTTTCTTACAGCGGAATCTAGTTTGTTAATGTTCAGTAGCCAACAGCTAGCATAGCATAAACAGCTAACCGCTAACGTTCGGCTAACTTGCTAGTTAGCTCTGCTCTATATATTACAAGCTAACATGACTAGCTAATGTCACACTGTCTGAACCAAAATACTTTTTGTATTACTACATCATACATGCTTGGTCCAAATGAAAATGTATAGTAAAGAAACACTCAGCCATGCATGAAATAACATAGCAAAAGAATACGGGTAATGTTTGACCCATGTTGTGCCTTAGAAGTGTACTGATACAAACATGATTTTTATTCAAAAAGTAAGAAAGGAAAAATTCGAATTGGTGTTGACCCAAAACAGGTTCATTGAGGAATGTATGTGCAACATGAGTCTCAGATAACGTGACATAGGCCCCCCCTTGAGGCAAACAGGATGTCTAGAGCAAATTGATGCTGCATTAGCATATTTCTAGTTGCTACCATAAACGGATTCAGCGCCTGAAAACCTTGAGTAACTTCGAAAGTGAGGTTTTCCAATCGTGTGTGTATTTTGTCTATATTATTCACGGTGCCCTACCAGGGGAACGCCCCGCTGAAACCCTTCTCGCCCTGAGATGTAATTGAAGCCCTCTTAGCCCTATGGTGGTCGGGATGTCTGAATCCTGGATAGTGGTGTGTGGTATGCATCAATCAGTCGAGAACGGTGATTGCTGGAATCAAATCCACTAAGGTGCACGTGCCCGTCCAAAAGGGTGCTAAGACTTGATATAACTTGTTTCCGCACAGCCACACATAGTCTTGCGGAGCCCCTGCCCCAGCATCGGTAGGCCATGCTAGGAGAAGAGAGGTATGCGTGACATTAGGGAATGCTTGGGACAAATTGATTCTATCGGGAAATCATTTTACTAGACAGTCTGTGAGATTGAATTTTCCAGCGCTGCATGTGTTTTTTATGATACGAGCGCAACCCGTGGTTGTGCCAAGGTGTAAGCCTATGCGGTCTTTCCGTCTACTAATGCAGAGACTATGGGTAAGGTTTTCTAGACGGCTGGGATGGACATGTGCCACCGGGTCGTACAATTCGAAGGAGTTAGTCATCATCTCGGTGGAGTTTATTGCGCGCAGTGTGGCGTTCGCCATGTGCTCACTTGGTGCTGGAAGAGAGGCGTTTGCAAAATACCATTTATTCCACCCTCTGGTAGAGCTAGTCAGGGCCATAAAGAAACACAGCTGTTCTGTGTTGTTTAGGGGTCGTGGGCGAACAGGCAATGCCATTGATTAGTCCTGACGGTTTCTACACGGACCACTATTGCGGTAAGCATGTTGTAACTTCCGGTTGTTGTTGTTGTTGTCACCTCCGGGTATCCCGTGTGCCTGTTCTGTTGCTGATAGCTTATTATCTTAACTTAATGGATCGTTTTAAAACTCTTGATCAGGCAACTGCCTGACGTTGTAATCACACGTTACTACAGCTTAAGCACTCACAACTCTCCTTCTCTTAGCGACTGTAACTCCACAGTTGCCTACACTCTTTTCAGGTTTGCTAACGGTAGCTACTTTAGCTTGATAGCTAGCCATGGCTCTTTCCCCACCCTCGGGTGCTATTTCCTGCTCTAACTGTCTCATGTTTGGTTACTTCCCTACCTCCTTTACTGGTACCGGTACATGTGTTAAATGTAGTAATCTCCCAATCTGATCAATGATGACATGTATAGCCGCATGTCATCATTTCAGCGCTGGTTGTCTTGGTGGTGCCCAGCAAACAATGTGGGCTTTGTAAATAATTGGACAGCCTTCTGGGGAAAACCTGGTCTGATTAAGAGAGACGGCATTCATCCTACTTTGGAAGGTGCCGATCTCATTTCGGCAAACATTTCAGGGCTTTGTGGACTTAATCCATGACAAACTGGAGTTGAGACCAGGAGGCGGAGTCGCAGTCTTACACGCTTCTCTGCGCTCTCTCCTAGGCAGTCATCCATAGGAATCCCGAACCCAATAAAATACCCAATATTAGCGGTGTGTGTGTGTGTCTGCCCAAGGACAAGTTAAGGTAAAACCTAATAGAGGTGTCATACATAATAACCTAATAAAAGTAAATGTAACAACTACTACAGTGCAACAAAACAGGAATATTAAATGTGGTCTCTTAAACATAAGATCTCTAGCATCTAAAGCAATATTGGTAAATGATTTAATATCAGATTATAATATTGATATATGCTGTCTCACTGAAACTTGGTTGAGACATGAAGAATATGTCAGCATAAATGAGGCCACTCCACCCAGCCATATCAATACTCATATTGCCCGAGGCACGGGCCGAGGAGGTGGAGTTGCAGCCATCTTTGACTCAAGTTTACTTATCAATACTAAACCAAAATTAAATTATACCTCCTTTGAAAGTCTCGTTTTTAGTCTTACGCATCCGACCTGGAAAACTTTGCAGCCAATCTTATTTGTTACAGTGTACCGTGCACCAGGTCCTTATTCAGAATTCTTATCTGAATTCTCTGAGTTTTTATCAACTTTGGTTCTTAAAACAGATAAAGTAATTATCGTAGGTGACTTTAATATTCATGTTGACGATGATAAAAATAGCCTTACTGTTGCATTTAACTCTATATTAGATTCTGTTGGTTTTTGTCAGAGTGTAAATAAACCAACCCACTGCTATAATCACACTCTCGACCTTGTTCTGACTTATGGTATTGAAATTGAGCAACTATTAGTCGAACCGCATAATCCTGCTTTATCCGACCATTTCTTAGTAACTTTTGAAGTACTGTTACGAGACTACAAAGCATTAGTCAAAAGCTCCTGCAGCAGAAACCTATCTGTTAGTGCTATAGCCACATTTAAGGAAGAGATTCCACCAATACTTAACTCGATAGCATGTCTGCATGTAAGGGAGGAAACTTATACAAAATGTACACCACCCCAAATTGATCATGTTGTTGATAGTGCTACAGATGCGCTGCGAATAAAATTAGACTCTGTTGCTCCTTTGAAAAAGAAGAAAATAAAACAACATAGATTAGCTCCATGGCATAATGCCGAAACCCGCAAAATAAAGCAAAAGTCGAGACAACTTGAAAGGATATGGCGTTCTACTAAACTTGAAGAATCTCGTTTAATTTGGCATATTACTCTCAATGAATATAAGAAAGCATTGCGTAAAGCGAGAGCAGCCTACTACTCTTCATTAATAGATGAGAATAAGAATAATGCAAGATTTCTTTTCAGCACTGTAGCCAGGCTGACAGAAAGCCACAGCTCGATTGAGCCTTCTATTCCCATAGCACTCAGTAGGAATGATTTTATGTGCTTTTTTAATGATAAAATTGTTACTCTTAGAAACAAAATTAATGACCTCTTGCCTTTGACCAGTATAGTGTTATCAACAGCTCCCGGAAACGTAAGTTCTAATATTACACTAGATAGTAAACTAGAATGCTTTTCAGCCATAAACCTTGAACAATTAAATTCAATGATTCTCTCTTCTAAACCATCAACGTGCATGTTAGACCCAATTCCAACTAAGCTGTTGAAGGAAGTTTTTCCATTAATTAGCACTTATTTATTAAATATTATGAATATGTCTTTATTATCAGGCTATGTTCCACAATCATTCAAAGTAGCAGTGATAAAACCGCTTCTTAAAAAGCACAACCTCGATCCAGAGGTTTTAGCCAATTATAGACCTATTTCCAATCTTCCGTTCCTCTCAAAAATTCTTGAGAAAGCGGTCGCAAAACAGCTGTGTGATTACTTAAAAAACAATGATTTATTTGAAGATTTTCAGTCTGGCTTTAGAACACATCATAGCACAGAGACAGCTCTGGTTAAAGTCACAAATGACATTCTAATAGCCTCTGACAAGGGACGTGTCTCTATTCTTGTTTTGCTCGATCTCAGTGCTGCATTTGATACTATCGACCATGATATCTTATTGCAAAGACTAGAGCACTTAGTTGGCATACAGGGAACTGCTTTAGGCTGGTTTAGGTTTAGGTAACTGGATGGCATTAATTTGGCCTCCAGTGAGACTGTAAGGAATCTTGGTGTTATATTTGATCAGGATTTTTCCTTTAACGCCCACATCAAATCAATTTCAAGGACCGCCTACTTCCATCTACGTAACATTGCAAAAATCAGGCATATCTTGCCTCAAAACGATGCAGAGAAACTAGTCCATGCATTTGTTAACATTTGGATATGTTGCCTATGTTGCCCTGGATCTTGAGTCGTGGCTGTGGTCCTGGATCATAGGTCCTGGATGGATATCCTTGTGGATTCATCTTCCTATTATACACACATGCATTTCCAAACATTTGGACTACCTATGTTGCAAATGTATTATCTTTTCAATTTACACACGGCATCTATTGCACGTCTGTCCGTCCTGGGAGAGGGATCCCTCCTCTGTTGCTCTCCCTGAGGTTTCTCCCATGTTCCCTTTAAACTGTGGGTTTTCTTTGGAAGTTTTTCCTTGTACGATGTGAGGGTCTAAGGACATAGGGTCTGAGGACAGAGGGTCTGAGGACAGAGGGTCTAAGGACAGAGGGTCTAAGGACAGAGGGTCTAAGGACAGAGGGTCTGAGGACAGAGGGTCTGAGGACAGAGGGTCTGAGGACAGAGGGTCTGAGGACAGAGGGTCTGAGGACAGAGGGTGTAAGGACAGAGGGTCTGAGGACAGAAGGTCTAAGGACAGAGGGTCTGAGGACAGAGGGTCTGAGGACAGAGGGTCTGAGGACAGAGGGTCTGAGGACAGAGGGTGTAAGGACAGAGGGTCTAAGGACAGAGGGTCTGAGGACAGAGGGTCTAAGGACAGAGGGTCTGAGGACAGAGGGTCTGAGGACAGAGGGTCTGAGGACAGAGGGTCTGAGGACAGAGGGTCTAAGGACAGAGGGTCTGAGGACAGAGGGTCTGAGGACAGAGGGTCTAAGGACAGAGGGTCTAAGGACAGAGGGTGTCGTATTGTCATACTGATATTTTGTACAAACTGTGAAGTCCACTGAGACAAATGTAACATTTGTGATATTGGGCTATAAATAAACATTGATTGATTGATTGATTGATCCTGGGGGAAAAGGGTGCACGCATAACACGAAGCGTTTTGCCGTGCGGCCTGCAGAAAGGACCTTAGAATGTGCCACCATACGTTACCGTCTAGTGTATTACTAGTTTTCCAAACGTCGTCATTTAAGGATGGCGTGGTTGATGGTGTCGAATGCTGCGGTGAGGTCGAGGAGGATGAGGATAGAATACAAATGAATGTTCTTATAATATAAAATCTACAACACAAGGCAATTCAAAGTGCTGTACAAGAATATAAGACAATAAGATCTAACAACACTAACATGTCAAATGAATCCTGTATACTGTCATTACTGTCATTACAAATCTAAATGTAATGTAATGAAAGTCTCTTGATTTCATTGTAAAAAGTGCATTTACTTAGTTTCAATATAAAAAAAGCAATGAATGCAAACAACATCCATATTTCATTTCTTAGAGTGCAACGGGTGCGCGCTCCTTTAATATTTCCCTTCCTGTATATCCACAGATACGATGCGTCTCGTGGCTTGGCCTGCGTGAACGCTGAGCAGCCGGGGGGGAGACTCTGTCAGGACTACAGGGTCAGACTCACCTGTCCTCAGGTGTTCTGCTCACTGTGACTCAGTACAGACACAGAGACACTTTACCTTCAGTAGTGGCAGTATATATGATCTAGATCAGGGATGGGCAACTTGGATGGTGGTGGGGGCCACACCATTGATGTACTGGCCACCAGGGGGCTGCAGATTCACTTGGAACACACACACACACATTCCATGTGTTGTATGTAATTATTAACAAATATACTAAGTCTGACATCTTCATTGACATTTTACAATCAAAGGGAACGTCCTCTACTAAACCAAACAAATATCAGTTCACAGAAATGTTATTTCATTTCTACAAGTGGCATGTTTGTATTGAACAGGTTATTTAACAGTGGAATAAAGCTATTTAAACTATTGGAAAGCACGGAAAATGTGTGTGCATTGAGATGAACCATTAAGATGACATAAACATGAAGTCGTGAACACTAACCCAGACATTAGTTCTCTAACTTGAACCTAAAACACTTGTAGCCAGTCTCTGCATTCCCAACACAGACACCTGTCAGCGCCGCTCCCCCTCCCACCCGCTGAAACTATGAATGAAAAGCGTAGTAATTAGAGATGTCCCGATCACGTGATCGGGGATCGGAGCCGATCACGTGATCGGGGATCGGGAATCCTTAAAAAAATTATTTTATTTAATGTTACAAAACAAAAATGACCATGTTCACGTCTTAAAGTCATCCTGAGGACTTAGCTTTGGTTTCAAATGACACAACATCATGTGTTGCTTCTGTTGGGCTTGCTCAGACCTGGTTGCTTATTCCTCTCAAAGCAACAGAGTGGGCGCAGTGTCTGATAGCAGCAGCTAACGAGAGGCAACGTCCAGCTGGTGACTCGGGAGTCGGGACAGAGAACATGTCAGCAGTTTGGAAGTATTATAAAATTGAAAGCGAAGGCAGTGTAACAGCCAGATGCAATGTTTGCAAGAAGGAGGTTCCGCGTGGTGGAATTATATTTATAGCTAAATGAATGCCGTGAATTCACCGAAACACACGTGTTGAAGTGGTTCGCTGCTGATTACTATTGAATTGTGTTACTCCAGTAAGATGGAAATATAATACTTTGTTTATTCATGTTATGTTAAGCTGCTGTTGTTCATTGCATCATTACTATGACTAGTTAGTCTTAAGGCTAGAATTCTGCACTAAGCCACATTTTCATTGTATTATTTGTGACTGAATGTGAACGTGTGAAGCTAGTCAAGCTACCTCTTTCCAGTAGAGTTATTTGTGTTTTGTTACTGCACTATCTGCACTCAATTTGTTTACATGGTTATTTTGTGGTGGACCACTGAGAAGCTTTTTTCCTTTTTTCCTCTTAATGCATAAAGATCGAATCGGGAAAAATCGGTATCGGCAGATTGTCAAAATCAAATGATCGGAATCGGATCGGGAGCAAAGAAAGGTGATCGGGACATCCCTAGTAGTAATCATAGATAACACGGCAGGGTCCGTGACAGTTTGTTTTCATCTGATTTCAAATAAACAAAGTCTTGGTTTTTAGAATATTAAACTTGTTTCACCAAATTCAGAAGATAAAAACAACTTTGAAGCTTCGGCATAATTACAAGCTGCAACTTAACGTCACAGCAGGCGTAACAACAGCCGGTGTTTCTGGTGAGGGTTTCCCCGGGAAACAAACACAATACACACAAACGCCTCACAGAAATCATGTACGCAGCTCGCGACGTAACTAGGAGTCTAGTGGACGGTATCAGTACTACAAGTAAAACCATTTTACATTTTTTTAATTAATTACGTTGTTTATAAATTAATCTGAGGGCCACAAAAAGAGGAGGTGGGGGCCGCCATTTGTCCATCCCTGATCTAGATGGATAGATTGGATTAGATTCCTTCATTGTCTCTAGAGAGAGAGAGAGAGAGAGAAGAGGCTTCTCAATACTCAAATTTCCCCTCCTCGACTCCCCTCCTCGGTTCCCCTCCTCGAGACTTAGACCCGCCCACAGGAGATGCGAGTGGAGGACCGAGGAGAGAGGAGGGGAACCGAGGAGAGAGGAGGGGAAGCAGCAGACGTTTAAAGAAATGAGAACTCCTCTCCTCTGAGCGGTCATTTTAAAGAGACGTCCGTTCATTATTACGTGGCAACAGCTGCATCAGCTGTCGAGTGTTTTGTCATAGCGCTGTATCTCTGTTAGATCAGCTGAACATTGTTCCCCCACATATTTACTTTGAATTCATTGAGAGTGCGGTATAATGAGACAATAACAGGCTACAGATGCGGACACACACACACAAATATATTTATATAAATATATACAATTTTTAAAGTATGAGAGCACTCTCATAATAACGTAACACAATCAGAGACTGGATATATCATATATATATTAAAAGTAAGCAGAGGACACCAAACCAACTGAGACCCGTCTGTCTGCTGCATTTACGCCCTGTACAACACACACCTACACACTGCACCACACACACACCTACACACTGTACCACACACACCTACACACTGTACCACACACACCTACACACTGTACCCACACACACCTACACACTGTACCACACACACCTACACACTGTACCACACACACACCTACACACTGTACCACACACACACCTACACACTGTACCACACACACCTACACACTGTACCACACACACCTACACACTGTACCACACACACCTACACACTGTACCACACACACCTACACACTGTACCACACACCTACCTACAGCTCCTAAAGCATAAGCCGTTGTGTATTTTATTTGGTGAAGCACTAAATGCTCTTAGAAACATCTGGACTCTTTGTTTGTAGATATCTACTAAACTAAAGCAAAGAGAGTCGGCCTGTTATACTGAGTGATATATATTATACACACTGCTCTGCTTTCTGCACAGACCTTACAGCTGTTCTCACTGTAAACATCGCATCGCGATGAAAGCAGTTAATAAAATAATATCATGGGGATGCATGCATAGCTGTCATTGGCTGAGATAAGTCCGGCCGTGCGTCACGCCTCCACCGTTCCCGGAAATGCATCCGTGGAGGAACCGTGGAGGAACCATCAGTGTATCCTCGGTTAGAGCTCCTCCAGAGAGCCTCCTCGACGCTCGATCCTCGGTCCTCGGTGTGCATTTAGAGAAATGAGATGTCCTTCAAAATGGCGCGCTGAAATTCATTTCCGGGTCACTACCGGAGGACCGAGGAGTCGAGGAGGGGAAATTTGAGTATTGAGAAGCCTCTAGAGAGAGAGAGATGTGTTTCTGTGTGCTCTCTATGCTGACACACACTTCAGTTTCCTCGAGTCCCTTAATAAAGACTTGGATAAGAAACACGTGTTCTGGTTGCAGTCTTTTTGTTTTTACAATCTAATAAATGTTTGTTGTGTAAAAAGCTCCAGCGTCCTGAGGCCGGTACGACGAAGCCGGTTCAACCTAACCTGGATATGTTCTGTATGTTTGAGTTAGCCGGTTGGCCTAATCCAAAACATACGCGCTCTCGCTAAACAGTCCTACGACGACGTGGTGAAGTCAGTGTTAGGTTGGATATTCGACGGACATTCGCGGACCCGCAAGCAGCGTCAGTTTCCTCTGCTGCTGTGTGTATTACGACGGGGAGACCTTCTCCGCGAAACGAGGCTTTCACTAAGGGACCATCAACAAATGACTTTTCAATTACACAAGAAACATGTTCTTTTTAATAAATCGACAGCTTCCCGATCGAGTGAATGTGAAGCAAATCCACTCTAGAACATACATTTGTTGAACAGACCTCTCTGTATTGCATTTTAATACTTTAAATACGTTTTATTAATATTTTGATGGACATTTCTTCAATAACTTCCAGGTCATGTGACCGATTCACTCAAAATCAGTGCTGGGTCAAAGAACTACACTGGCTGCATAGGACACACCTCTTTTTGTTGCATTTTAATACTTTAAATGAATTGTTAATTCCAATCAGAGCTCAGTGTGCGGGGTTTTAAAGCGATCAAGTCATATCACAGGAGAAAGGAAATACAGAAAAGCTGCCGTTGCAGGAAAGACGGCCGGCAAAAATCAGCGACTGTGTGAACGTGAACATGAATAGAATATCACCTCCATCTTCAGAGCAATCTGACTATTATAACATTAGCGTTAAGAAAGCTAACTGAAATATCTGCCACAACATAAGTAACCGGATCAGAGTAACATTAAAGGTGGGGTAGGTAAGTTTCAGAAACCGGCTCGAGTGCACTAAAATTTGAAAGTACACAGCCGAAAAGAATCCGCCCCTTCCTTCAGACTTCCTTACAGAGCACCTCCTCCAACACACATGAACGCGCACATGACGTCAGCAGACTGCTGAAAGTGGCCGCCTGTTGCTGGCGAGTCATTGAAGCAATATGGTCTAGCTGCGGCCGCGGACAGTACACAACACTACACGACACGCCCACCTGACACGACACTACGGTGGCTAGACCCTTCTCCATTGAAGTACTGCTGCAATGCACGCCCAATGACGGCACGCCCAATGAGGGCACGAGATACATTTGTGCGTGCACAGATGGAAGGCTGACAGACAGGGCGGCAATCCAATCCGTTTAGCCGGCCCGGCTAAACGGATTGGATGTACTTTTTACAGTATCACGGCTTCCACTGATGACATTTTGTTATGTCTTTTTTGTCAAAGCACTTCAGATATTCATTGCTATCGGGATGTTAAGAGCATTCCATGGAATATAACAAAAAGTGTATCTCGAGCCGGTTTCTCAAACTTACCTACCCCACCTTTAAGTAGCACTATAAAAAAGGATTTTGGAGGGTAGTATATATTATCCAAGCAAATCATTTAAATTGTACTCAAGGTATATAAGTGAGCATTGTTAGTATATTTGAATGGGTACATTCTACCTACACTACCTAATTTCTGACAGTACCAACTGAAACACAAACAATCTGGGTCAAATCTACTTGAAGACATTAGGCCCACACTGCCCCTTTGCGCATGCGGTGATTCTTGGCTGCAGGCCAGAGGAACGGTTATCTTTTGCGCCTCCCTCCTCCTGCTGTGTGGAAATGTTGGAAGTTAAGATATTACTGTCTATCATGTCCTACATATAAATGTTCACGTTTTTTGAGGTTCATCACAAGACTTGTTGTCTGCTTGCTTCACTGTTAGACAAGGAATGTAAGTTTGTTCTCATCTATTACTCACTGGAAGTCGGTCACTGATGCTAGATAGCTGTAGCTAACATAGGAGCTAAGAGTAAAGCACTATGATGTTTAGCTCCATATTGTTAATAATTGTTATTACAGCAATAATGTGCATGTTGACGGCATGCCGTCTGAAATGAGTTAAGTGTCACGGCGACAGTTGTATATTAATGTAAGTTAACCAGCCAAGTTGTGTTTCACATTAGCATCGTGCGTGCTTAGCAGAGAAGGCTATTGTTTGCTAGCTAAGTACTAACAAGAACAGCGCGCGGAAGGCGGCATTCGTTTAAATCAACCTTTGAAGTTGGTCGTCGTAAGGTGTGTTTGTCCAATGTTATTTTCCACACAGTATCCAATGGTGATGCACACTGCAAAAATCAGTAGCCGTTTATTAAATAACATGTCAGTTCAAGTAATATGACGAACTCTGACCCGGTTGAGTAGTATTGAGTACAGTAACGGTTTGCGGGGGACACATTCAAATGATGCACAAGGCTAACTAAGTTGAAGCTAGCTTGTAGCATCTCTCTTACGGCCCCTACACACGGCGGCGTGCGTTGCCGCTTCAACGCTTCTGCCCATTCACTTTGAATGGGGTGACGTCACGATTCGCCGAACTGCATTGTGGGAGCAAAGCGTAGCTTCTCTCGCGGTGCTCGCTGCAAAAGTAGAGCAATGTTCTACTTTTGCCGCCTCGACGGAGGCGTCAGCCAATCAAATCCCGCGTATGCAAATCTGACAGCACAAGCGCTAGCCAATCAAACCGCGTGTATGTTGGGAGAGCCAGACCGCAGTTATTTCCCATATGTCAAAAAATGGAGGAGGAAATTATCGTGGCGTTAGGGAACCACCCGGTACTATATGACCAGTCCCTCTTTACATACAGGGCAGGGTTTCCGTTAGCCGGTAAATACCGGTTTTTAGCTGGTAAAATGTATTAAAAACCGGTAAATTCAAAACCTGCCGGTCAAAATGTCTGGTAATAATTAGGGAGGCTCCGATAGATCGGCCGCCGGTCATTATCGGCCGATATTCACTCTTAATAGTTTGATCGGTGCTCTCTATAAAGGCCGATCAGGAGAGCTGGATCTGATCGATATGGACATAAACGCGAGTGAAGTATAACCGGACACGCGAGAGAGAGATCAGATCAGCTGCTGAGTCAGACCGAGACACGCAGCTCTGCATGATCACCTGAAGCCCCGCCCTCTGTTTAGCGAGCTGCAGGAGCTGCATGAGAAACTGACGGGCTGTCAGGAGAGAGAGGGAGAGGGAGAGGGGAAAAGAGAGGACCCGTTTCTCCCGTGTGATTATTCAAAGTTAATGTAAACTTTTGAATAATGTACGTTATCTACTACAAGTAGTTTGTTTGAATGTAATAATTATGTTGTTTGTTGTTTGTGGAATAATTTATTGAAAAATGAATCTGAATTTTTCGATCTGTTACGATTATAAACTGAAGCAATATAAAAATGAGCCCCGTGAACTGAGTTTTAAACATCAGCATATCTGCTCATAGTCCGGTAATTACCTGCTAACGGAAACTCTGCTACACAACTCTTATTATTAGGGCCCGAGCACGAGAGTGCTAGGACCCAACGGCGTCCTAGCACGAAGTGCAAGGATACCTATTGTTATTCGTGGAATTATTCTTATTTTTCTGCTGGCGTTTCCTGTTTTTGAGGCCTTTAGGATGCTCAAAAAGTTGTATAATTTTGCACAGATTCCAGAATCGGTGAAAAATACAATATTCTGGACTCCATTTTTTCACATTGTTCAACATGCTCTCTAGCGCCACCTATGGCCATTTCCGTTTTTGGAAAGATGTACAAAGTTGCACCGTAACTCCAAATGACCTGAAATTTTTCACACTTACTCGGGTGGACCTGCTCTACATATAAGGTCCAAGTACCCGTAAGCTCCGCCTACTTTATTTTTTTTTAAATTTGCATAATTTGAAAAACAGTTAAATATTCACTTAAATTTCAAATTTTGGTTTTTCAACACCAAACTCAGTATACAGTATCGCCTGAGGGTCAGACACATTATCGTAGGAAATGAGCATGTTCAGTTGATAAATGTGGTCGTCATTACTCTAAATGTCTTCGCAAAAAGGCGGGGCTTACATATAAATGCTCATAACTCATCAACAATGTACCAAAAAAACACACATTTTGGTGGTAAGGTTCAGTCTGTATTGGGGAAGAAGCACAAAAAGTAATTTCCATTTTGGACTATAGGGGGCGCCAAAAACATGACAAATGTCTAACTCATGAACTGATGGACGAAATATTTCTCTTTTTTTGTAGACATACTCTGGGGATGAGTATGGACTTATATTTAAAGTGTCACAACGAATGACAAATGTGGGCGTGGCCTGTACTTTTTTTTTTATGACGATGAGCTAAAATGGTTTTCGTTACGCAAAAATTGGTACACGAGTCACAGCCCACGACCTTTTCCATAATGTAAAAAAAAACGTACATTTTCAAAAAAAACTGCTCACTAGCGCCCCCTATTGTGTGGTAGTCGCATATAGTTTCTCAGAACTTCACGAATGTTGGCACAGATATTCCTCATGGAATTGCGGACATATTTGTACATACATTCCATTAGCCCCGCCCCCCAACAAGTCGGCCATTTTGAAATATGTGCGTTTTTTATGCATTTTAAGCACATTCGTGCGGATTCCTCCTAGGGGAATGATCGGAAAATTCCAATCCAGGACACGTTCAGCCCCTATCCAATATGATACTTAATGGAGAAGAACATTTTTGATAGCTCAATCGTGGAGGTCGTAAGCTAACAGCGAATACACCATTGTTGACGATTTACATGTCGCAAATTACTCCAAATTACTCGGATATAGTTAATCCGATATTCACGAAACGCTGTATACATATTGCTATTATGATTGCACACATATTTCAAATTGCCTTCCATTAGCCCCGCCCCCCAGAAAGTCGGCCATCTTTTACAATGTGCGGTTTTCAGCCATTTTACGCACGTTCTTGCGAACTCCTCCTAGGGGAATGATCGGAAAAAATCCAATCCAGGACAAGTTCAGCCCATTTTCAATGTGATGCTAAATTGCGAAGGAATAGTCGATCGTTCAAACGACGACTTCGTAAGCGAACGGAGAACTTTCCATTTTAGACGATTTACATGTCCCAAATTACTCCAAATGACTCCAAACTACTCGCGTATACTTTTTCCAATATTCAGGAAACGCTGTATACATATTGCTATTATAATTGCACACATATTTCAAATTGCCTTCCATTAGCCCCGCCCCCCAGGAAGTCGGCCATTTAGAAAAATGTGCGTTTTTCATGCATTTTAAGCACATTCTTGCAAACTGCTCCTAGGGGAATGATCGGAAAAATTCTAATCCAGCACAAGTTCAGCCCCTATCCAATATGATGCTAAATTGAGAAGAACATTTTTTAAAGCTCAATCGTGGAGGTCGTAAGCTAACAGCGAATACACCATTTATTACGATTTACATGTCACAAATTACTCCAAATTACTCCAAACTACTCGCGTATACTTTTTCCAATATTCACGAAACGCTGTATACATATTGCTATTATGATTGCACACATATTTCAAATTGCCTTTCATTTTAAGGACATTTCTGCAAACTCCTCATAGGGGAATGATCGGAACAATTACAATCCAGGACAACTTCAGCGCATATCCAATGTCATGCTACATTGAGAAGGAATAGTCCTTCGCTCAAACGGGGAGCTCATAGGCTAACGGAGAATGTACCATTTTTGACCAATTATATGTCAGATAAGCTACTGAGGCCTGCCTGTTTGCCTGGCACATCAACTCTCACACACACACACACACACACACACACACACACACACACACACACACACACACACACACACACACACACACACACACACCACACACACACACACACACACACACACACACACACCTACTGTTAGTCCAACAACGCCCTTTGCTGGCGGCATATTCATTACAAAAGACACTCGCTAACCCTAACCCTAACCCTAACCCTAATGTTTATTTGTAGATATCTCCTAAAGCCTACAAATAAAGTGTGACATGTAGGCCTGTTACATTTGTTATTTAGCGATATATATTATACACTGTTCTGCTTTCTGCACTGACCTCAGCAGCTGTTCTCACTGTAACATCACCTAACATCCAGGGGACATGTGATTAGTGAGTAAACAAACTGTAAAGGGCAGAAAGTCTGATGCACATTTGATCATCTCAAATAACTTATAATCACAACGGGAACAGTTTGCAGAGCTGTGCTTCGTTTGACAGAAGTCCAGCCATGCGTCACGCCTCTTTTAAACATCACTGTTGGCTTAAATCGTCTCAGGAGAATACTTCAGTGTACCCTCGGTTATAGCTCCTCCAGAGACACTCCTCTCTCCTCTAAATCAGTGTATCCTCGGTTACGGCTCCTCCAGACAGCCTCCTCGATAATCGATCCTCGACGACCCTTTAGAGAAATTTGTGTTCCTTCGACATCCGTTTCCGGGTCGCTGCCGGAGCACCTGGGAGTCTGGGACGCGAAAATTAGATAAATGACAAACGGCTCATTTCCCAGGACTCGCGCACGTCTGCTTGACGCCGGGACGACCTGCCGCCCTCCCCGACAGGCGCACGGACGCGAGGGGCCCGCTCATCACTGCGCGCACAAGTGCGACCGCAGTTTTAATTATTATTGAAATATGACCGGTAATTTTCAAATGTGTCCGGTAAAATAAATTCTGCCCGGACATTTGACCGGCAAGAAAAAATCCTAGCGGAAACCCTGATACAGGGATACAAACCGAAGGAGCCAGGCATGGAGCAGGTGGCAGAGACAGTCGGTGAAACTGGTAGGTTTTCGCCTGTTTGGAGAGTTTATATCCAGTGTACTTCGTTTGAATGGACAGCTAGCAAGCATAGACAGTATATTTAGCCAGCATGGATGTAGCATGAATGCTTTGCTTTGTATGTCCGGGACGGGACATTCATGTGATTGGTTGTTGGTCGCGTTGCTCGTAAAAAATCCCCAAGCTTCAGACACGCCCACCGCCAAGCGGTAACCTACGCCGCCGTGTGTAGGGGCCGTTAGTCTATCTAACGTCGGCCGTCAGTTTCCTCGTGTGTCTGTATTCATATGAGCGTGCATGAAACGATAAATACTGAGACAACTATCTTGCGACTATCTCTTAGTGAAAAATAACCATCGTATATTCTGCCAAGCCACAGTAATAATGATTTATGATTAATTTGTCTTTTTTGAGGTATAGCTGCAGCAATAGCCTATAGACTTATGTTTACATTAAGCTTACTGTATATTATCGTGAGGACTGGATAGATTACCACGGAGCAGAGCCAAAGCTCATCGTTATATATTTTAGGATTTTTCTACATGAAAATGTTTAATTGTGTTATTTTGTTGGTAATGTTCAGTGTAAGAAATGTGAATATAAGTGTAACATCCTCAGAGACGGCACCTAAGTCCTATACATTTTAAATCCTGCAGACAATTCGTAGTGGAGTGGAGGTGGTGACCCTCAGCCCACGTGTCAGTGTCTTCAAGGAGAGATGGCCTGGTTTATTCAATGAGGCTCAGGTGAGAACGTTACGTTTATTATTTTTCCATTTCAACCAAGCGGCAAACTGTGGGGTAGAGCCGGGAAGCCAATACGGAAGTGCCACACACTGCAGTTCATATATTGGCCGATAGGCGATGGCTGCAGAAAGGAGCAATTTCCATAGACCCCCATGTTAAAATGCCCGATTTTACAGCAGAAAAAAACATGTTTCTACCCCTGGCTCCATACATTTTATTATCGATATAGTTAGATTCCACCTTCATGATTATGGATCTGTGAGTGAATTGTTTTCTAACGCGACCCTTTATATTTATATTAGGTCTTAAAGTTTGTGCATACATTAGGGCGTGGTCACTTTGATTGACAGATACGTGCCTCACTGTCAGCTAACAGCAACTTGTCCAATCTGCTAGGCTACAACCATAGAGGCTACAACGTTAGTTAGTTGTAGTTACTGTACTTGATCCTTTAGCTGTGTTCGTGGTGATCGTGCCTGTTAGGGAATATTGTTACAAATACCAGATAATTAAAATGTCGTGCTGTGCGCTTGAATGTACTAACAGATCTTCCAAGAAGTCTACTTTCAGCTGTTTTCGGTGAGTAAAATGATAATATTATACATGTTAACCCCGTTAGCAGGTGTTTTTGTGCTTGTTAGCTTAGCCTGTTATGTAGCTTATTAGCCAGCTAAGGACGTAACCCTTTATACATATATACAGTTTAGTTTATGATTCAGCCTTGGGTAAGACTTTTATACTATATGGCTATGACGCCCATAATGCTAAACGGGAGCAAATGTTAAAAGGGGTGGGCCGCCGGAGTCCACGCCGCCGAAGCTAACGGGGCTGCAGGGTGCTAGCTGGCTAGCGCGTCCCGGCGGCCGTAGCTAGCACCCTGGGGCTCCGTTAGCTTCGGCCAGCGGCGGAGTCCGGCGTTATAACTGGAGATCAAGGAATGCATCGTAACGCGGACTTGGTTCGCCTGCAGCCCGCTGTAGTATTAACTAAATAAATGATGTTGAGCAAGGCTTATTAAGCTGAACACCGCCACAATTATTCTGCTATGTATCGGTACTTATTTTATTTTATTAACGTGTGAATGACAAGCATTAAGAATAATACCAAATAGCTAATTATCTTGCAGATTGTCTCGTTTGATTATGAATGTAACGTTTATATAGTGGAACTACACTGTTTTATCAAAACCAAAGTGCCACGCAGTGACTTGGTATGCATGTATTTCAGCAGGAAATGTGCAACCTAGATGACATTTACCAACACAGACCATATAGAAATATTTGTAAAAGTTATTCATGCGTTACTAAGTGAATATGGCATTAACCCTCCTGTTGTCTTCGGGTCAAATCTGACCGATTTACTACTTTCATCAATCATGTTTTACATTCGATTGATACTGAGAGCATGTTAGCTTAGCTTCTTAGCCTGAGCTAGGACTCGAACGTCACGCTCGTTGGCAGCAGGTCCCGCCCTGTCCCGCCTCGGCTCCGCCTCAGCTCCGCCTCGGCTCCGCCTCAGCTCCGCCTCAGCTCCGCCTCTTTGCCCTTATTTGGAGAAGGCGGGATTAGACTCTGACGACACCGTCGAGCCGTTAGTGGCCGACTCCGCCTACTAAGGGCTTCACGGCAACTCTGCAGAATCCTATGGGTGACGTCACGGACCCTATGTCCATTTATATATACAGTCTATGATTTCAACTCACTGTTGTCAGAGTTGTGAGTAATGAGTGTTGTCCCCGATGCTCTTTATTAGATCAAGGAGGAGTTCCGACACATAACAACTCTTTCACTGGAAGAGACTTTGATGCTGAAACTGGATGGGTACACTAACACCACTCGCTCCAGCTGATGCGTGCCAAAGGAGGAGATGCTGGCTCCAGGATGCGCCCTCTTCTGAGCACAATTGATGAGGTACATTTATTTAAATGTTTCATTCAAGAATATGAAAATGCAGAAATAAGTCTTGTCACTAAAATGCATTTCCTCACAGGCCCAGAGTGTTTGGAAAAAGAGATGCAGTGGCCAGGTGCCTGATTGAAGACCTTGGGGAACGCCAAGAAGACCTTTTTCAAGACAGCCAGGTATGTCATTAAAGACTGATCACTTCAAGATTTTAATGGAGTTATTTCGGAGGTCGCTCTAATACCATTGTTTAATGTCTGTGATGAACCACTCTGACACCTAACAAATAAATATGCAAGTTATTGCTGTAAATCTGTAAACATCTTATTGTTTTTATAAATGGTTTAGCATTCACAGGAACATGATTTAGGGATAATGTACTGATGTGCTTGCTTCTTAACATATATAACTACCTAAAAACAAAAACCTTCTTTTGGTGTTAAAGTGAAATAAGATAAATAAAATCATGCACTGAAAAGTTATGTTCATGGGAAAGAATCATCAATCAATTAATTTAATGTCATTGATTAGATCGATGGGCAATTTGACTGGGCCTGACATTTTTGATATAAGTTAGAAATCTTGTTTTATTTTTAATCGCTGCCACACATTTTTACAAATCATTTAAAAAAAGTCAATCCCTGGTTTTATTGATTAGGCTTAATGCTAGACCACAAAGCCTATATTGTATAATAGCTTCTTGTTAATATGCCTAATTTAAAGTGAATAGGCTTTTCTTTCTTTCTTTTCATGGAGGACGAGCATGACAACGTCGTGGACCAAACTGTGAAGGTGCTTGTGATCCATGATGCCAGGGACCAGCAGATGTGTCCATTGTCATAGAGGGAGACAGAGTTTTGAATTTGTGCGGAAACCAAACAAAGGCATGTGCATTGTTGATGGAATTCATCTACGCCCTCAACCTGGAATACCCCAACAAGCTCAAATACACCCTTGAGGTATTCTAAAAACAGTATTTGGAGCTTGATGGAGCCAAGCTGCTCAAACAGGTCCAGAGCCGCAAATAAACAATTTGTTCTCAAGTGGATGTTGACTTGTTTTAGTGCCGAGTGACACAAACACAAAATAATGTGATGTGGAATGTAATGGATGTGGAGAAACCTTGTTCTGTTAAAAGTGGACTGTTTACTGGCACTCAAAGGTTTTCATAGTTGAGTAAATTGCACTTGGAAGATTATGTTAAAAATGTTTACAATTTCCACTTTACTGTTAAAACAATGTGATTGTGACTATTTTGAAGATTCTGCTCAGTGTTAACAATTGAAATGCATTTAACTGTTTAAATAATCTCAATGTAATTGCACTTATACATTTGGTCAATAAAAAAAACATGATCAATAAAATCTTGTGTGGCAATATATTGTTTACTGGTAACCTTACTAATAAAGTAATATGAATGTGTAATATGGATCAATTATTAAGTAAATAGCTGCCTACGATTAGGAGTAAATATTACTCATTTATAAGTAATACATTTTAAGTAATTGAATTAGATTTTACTTAATTTCTTAAAGTAAATCTTATATATTAAATATTAGTAACCTTTACCCAAAAACATTGGGTAAAATCTACTCAAAAGAAGTGTGTGCAAATTGTTACCCCCATTTTATTGAGTAGATCTTATAGGTTGGTTTTTACAGAGACCCAAGGCAGGACCGCAGAAACAGGTTCAGCCACGACCCGAAGTCCACGACTTAATCAAGAACTCAGGATAGAGGATCCAAGACACAGGACCACAGCAAGAGGATCAGCCTCGATTCCGGATCCTGGCGTAGATATAGATACAAAACAAGACAAAAAACATTTGGGGGAGGCTGGGTTAATCGGAACAAAAGAACACACAGACAGGCACACGCAGGGAGCAAGGTCCCCGCTGGGGCCTGAGCTGGAATTGGTGCGGGATAAGGAGGTACGCTGTGTCTACGGCAGGGGTGCCCAACCAGTCGATCGCGATCGCGGGGAGATTCCCAGTCGATCGCGAGATGTGTCTAAAAATAGAACAATAATATTCTGTTTTATCGTTAATGTCCTAAAACATAATCTTCCTGTGCCAGAATAATGCACTTGAACGCATCAAAGCTTTGTGATTGGCCGGCGTGACCCCATGTGTCGGGGCGTGGCTGGTGGGCAGTGCACTAGTTCGCTGACGTTGTCCGTGTCAACAGGAGTGACAGTCCGCACACACACAAGACCGCAATTATGGCAGAAGCAAAAAAGCCCAAAATATATAATTTTCACTCCGAGTGGGAGGATGATTATTTTTGTATCTATTCCAATTCAAAGTCCATCTGTCTCATCTGCAATGCGAGCGTGGCTTTATCGAAGAAGGGTAATTTAGGAGCGGCATTTCAAAACAGTGCACAAACGCTACGAGACGGAATTCCCTCCTGATTCTGCCCTCCGCTCCAAAAGGGGAGGGGCCTGAGAGCACAGCTAAATGCACAGCAGTCCATTTCCACCAGGCCCAACAACAAGAGCAAGGCTGCTACCAGAGCATCTTATCGTGTCAGTCACGTTCTTGCAAAACACATGAAGTCTTTCAAAGACGGCGAAGTTGTGTAAGAAGCATTCCTGGAGGCTGCTGACGCGCTTTTGGGGGACAGTAAAAATAACAGAAGCATTTCAACAAGTTTTTGATATAATAAAAACTCAAGTTAGATACCGTTATTAATCAGCTGTAAGTTTTAGTTTGTTTGAACTTATTAATATAATTATTATTATTATAATTATTGTACAAAATGGTATAAGAATGCAAACATTAAGATCTGTTCTATTTAAATTGATTATAGTCTATTATCAATTCAGGTTAAGAAACTAGTGTTGCTTGCATCCTATTTTAAATGCATTTATTTTTATATTCTACTAAAATAAAACAAAAAAGGGTTTGATTCTATTAATGTTGTCTTTTTTATTGCACGTTGGCAGCAGATTCCTGAGTAGCTTCAGATCTGAGTTGTGTTATTAGGAAGCCTCATTTATACTTTTGTAGCAACACTATTTTTATATAATGGCAAAGAAAGGGTTCAGAGTATTTTCTTTTTTCCTGTGTCATATGTGGCAGCACTGTTCAATGTTTCTTGAAAACATTACCCATTGTAGTGACGTGTGAATAAACTCCAACTCTGTATCAACAACACTGTTGTGTAGCTTCAGTTAAATACTTGTATGTGTGTAGATAAGAAAGAGGTAAGATAAAGGATCTGCAGTATTGTATGAGGTATTCATCGTACAAAGGTCAGTTTTATACAAGTAGAAGTGTGTATTTACCTGGTAGTAGGCTGTCAGTAATGCCTCTCTATTTGGACTGGTAGATCTCAGCAGACTGGCAACTTTAAAAGTAGCTCTCGGTTAAAAAAAGGTTGGGCACCCCTGGTCTACGGCATATCACTCCCCTGCCTTGAATAAAGCCCCTCAGCAAACCTGTTTCCCTCCAATGAAACCTTGTGAGGAAAAAGGTTTTGCTTGAGTAAAAGTAGAAGTACTCAGGTCTTGTACTAGAGTAAAAGTAGAAGTACTCAGATCTTGTACTAGAGTAAAAGTAGAAGTACTCAGATCTTGTACTAGAGTAAAAGTAGAAGTACTCAGATCTTGTACTTGAGTAAAAGTAGAAGTACTCAGATCTTGTACTAGAGTAAAAGTAGAAGTACTCAGATCTTGTACTTGAGTAAAAGTAGAAGTACTCAGGTCTTGTACTTGAGTAAAAGTAGAAGTACTCAGGTCTTGTACTTGAGTAAAAGTAGAAGTACTCAGGTCTTGTACTAGAGTAAAAGTAGAAGTACTCAGATATTGTACTTGAGTAAAAGTAGAAGTACTCAGGTCTTGTACTTGAGTAAAAGTAGAAGTACTCAGGTCTTGTACTTGAGTAAAAGTAGAAGTACTCAGGTCTTGTACTTGAGTAAAAGTAGAAGTACTCAGATCTTGTACTTGAGTAAAAGTAGAAGTTCTCAGATCTTGTGCTTGAGTAAAAGTAGAAGTACCAGAGTGTAGGAATACTCTGTTCCAGTAAAAGTCCTGCATTCAAAATGTTCCTCAAGCAGTGGCGGAACCAGGATATTTTCAGTGGGGTGGCCAGGATGGAACCAGTGATCATTTTGGGGTGGCATTGAAATCACTATTATATGAACATAAAAATGCATTTCACTATAAAATAAGGGGTTATTTAAGGCACCTACAACACACCTCTACATTATTTGGAATTAAGTGCTGGAATAGATCAAATAATATTCAGTATATCTAACTATTTTTTTCGTATTCCCGCAAAGTATCAACGAAGCTGACATTATACAAATGTAATGCAATATAGACTGTTTAGCTTATGATGATCAGCAGCCCTATGAGCTCATTCTCTCAGTGTATCATCAGGAATACAGACACACACACACACACACATCATTTAAATAAGAGTTTTTTTAATTCAATGATAGGTTAAGAATAAACATCTTAAAGTAAATAACAATAAACAATAGCCCTTAACCTGTAAGGCCCCCCGGTTGTAATTTTACAACATTACTTGAAGCTATCCTAAAAAAGTCAGTAAATGTTTTTTTAAAAGACCACATTTACATAGTCAACAGGTCCTTTTGTTCAGCCTCACAATGCTATTGGGTAGTACATGTGTTATAGGTCCTGCCCTCTGGCCATACACAGCAGGGATTCTGGGCCCCATGGAAATATATCACATTGGGCCCCACTACCAGGCCCAGGCCACCAACCAAGCACACTTACTGTAACCACACCTCCAGAACCCAACCCACTCATTCATGCTTTGAATAACTCTACCTACAGGCTTGCATCTATCTTGTAGTCCAATACTAACTGCACAATATTTACTGACACTGAGCTGTGAAAATATAACACTTATGGGGGGACAGGGCTGCTGAGCAGAGATGGATCTGTTGGTCCTGGCACCAGGGGGAGGGACAACTGATTTAGTGAATAGCTGCTAAAAATGTACCTGCATTTACTAAATGTCAGCTAAAAGAGGAGTGACATTAAAAACCTGTATAGATATTAACAGTACTTAATGTCAGCTTAGTAAAACAAATATAATTATTATTATTTACAATGGACTACGCGTGGCTAACAGACACATTTCCACCACTCATAGACCACAACCACCTTTTCTTTGAAAAACTGGGTGACATACTGTCGCCCTCTCTTGTCTTTCTCTCCTTTCTTTTCTCTTTTGAAAGCCTGACTGAGTCGTTGAGCATTTGGAGGCAGGACCAAACCATTACATGTAAATAGAAGGGGTTGTACAGAGGCTTTGGATAATTAACTTTTGGAAGAAAATAAGTTAAATGAATTGTAAGTTTCGTGAGTACATTATCCATATAACGTCCTATTAATGATAGTTATTGATGAATGATGAAAGGTTACTTAAACATTTTTTTCTTAATGTTCTAAAATAGTTTGGGCCCCCGTGGTGAGGGTGTTTGGGGTGGCCAATAGGGTGGCCAGGATTCAGCTGGGGGTGGCCGTGGCCACTCCCAGCCACCCCCCAGCTCCGCCACTGTCCTCAAGTGAAAGTAGAAAAGTACTCTCATCAAAATATAGTGAAGGCAGTAAAAGTAGTCGTTGTTTGATTGGTCCATTTCAGAATATTATATATGATATGTTTTATAATGATTGATCATGAAAGTGTTCTCAAAGCTGGTGAAGGTGCAGCTAGTTTGAATGACTTTGTATACTGCAGGGTAGCTGGTGGATTTACTCCAGGTGGAACTAAAGTCTGATTCAACACTTGATTAGATTTCACATCATTCATCCACATCTGTGAAGTAACTAAAGGGATTAAATACATGTAGTGGAGTAGAAGTACACCATGTACCTCTGAACTGTAGTGGAGTAGAAGTACACCATGTACCTCTGAACTGTAGTGCAGTAGAAGTACACCATGTACCTCTGAACTGTAGTGCAGTAGAAGTACACCATGTACCTCTGAACTGTAGTGCAGTAGAAGTACACCATGTACCTCTGAACTGTAGTGCAGTAGAAGTACACCATGTACCTCTGAACTGTAGTGCAGTAGAAGTACACCATGTACCTCTGAACTGTAGTGCAGTAGAAGTACACCATGTACCTCTGAACTGTAGTGCAGTAGAAGTACACAGAAACATAACATGCAAATACTCAAGTAAAGTACAAGTACCTCTAAATTGTACTTGAGTAAATGTACTTAGTTATCCAGATGATCATGGAGCTTTTTCTCTCCTCTGTTGACAACATGATCTTTATTTGTATTGTTATAAAACACAGATGTTTATTAGTGTCACATATTTGTATTTGTTGTCCTACAACAATAAGAGAAGCTCAGCATCACGGTGGAATATTCCAGAAGGTTATTCCCATACTGGCCAGAGGGGGAGTAAAGACACACGTCATAAACTTCGCGTAGCATGCGTTCTCGTCTCCCATTGGCGGAATGTGACCAGCCTACCCCCCTTACAGAAAAGGGGGCGTGGCAGTGGAAAAAAACCCCTTGTGACACAGAAACAGGAAGTGGCTGTCTCTCTATTATCATCTCTTTATAAGAGCAGCGGACACGCGGTGGCACATCACACCTTTCTCTTCGTGCAGGTAACACACGGAGCCGCATCACAGTCACAGCAGATCCCTCCGCCACACAGGAAAACACACTCACATCCTCTGCGCCTCGCGACTTTCCTCTCATCCTGCAGGTGTTTCCAGGTAAGGTCACATTCTCTTTGTGTGCTTAATGTGCCCTGCAGCCTCCGCAGCTGATGTGCACCGTGTTTTTAGGCGAAAATAGAGCCGCAGTGCGTGGTTTGCATGCATTTGCAGGTTATGACGCAGTTGCATGCACCTCAATTTCGATTGCCGATCAGGCTGCACCTGATGCTCGCCATTACATAACGGATTACTTTAGTGCACACAGACATCCTGCGGTAGGGCATTTCAGAGTGTGTTTTCATGAAGGACTCGCTGCGTTATTGGCTGATGTAGAAACGGAGTGTGGTTTTTTTTGGGCAGCCACACCCTGCAGGATCTGAGTCATGCAGCTGATTTAGGATCAGCTTTGTACCTTGAAGCGTTCAGTAATGACAGACAGGAGGTCGAGCTTTACGCGGAGGAGGGGGGGTGTTACGCACACATATGTACCCTGCGTCGCTAGTGAAGCCAATAATCTGCAAACCAGTTCCTCAACATGCCCAAACGAAGAGATGCCAGCCTCATACATCTCTTCAGAAAACAGACCCGCGTGCCCTTCAGATCTTTATCTCGGTCTGTAGTTTTGCAGAGATCTGATGAATGGTGAAACGCCGCGAGGCCCCCATGTTCGCTTTTTATTTCCTCATCATGTGTGTTGTATGTTGTGTACGGAAGCCCAGAGGAGCCATAGCTCAACATTTCATTTACAGTGATAACAATCGTTAGGTCAACGTGACATGTGTGCCCTTTCTGTCGAGATGAGGGCTTTATTTAAGATAATAAACTCCTAATAATGAACTCCAGACCACAAAACAATGCGATTCAACGTCAAAATACCTCTTGTTATTTTAATAAATCCTATAAAAGTGCTTCTATTTTATTCGAGAAAAAGCAAGGCCAATAACCTAAAACCCCATTTAAGGCTCTAATTCTGAATGATGCTCTTTCGTTCTTCATATAGTCAAAATGTCTGAGTATGGAAGCCCTGAATGGCCATTTCTCAAACTCTTTATTACCTCTCCTGTGCTAATGGATGAGCTAAGGTAATTTGTATGTAACATTTAACAGCTGCTATTATTAGATAACCACTATTTAAATAACTGCAAGCTTATTTTAATAATAATTTAAGTTCAGATTTGAATACGGTTAATATTTATCTAATTTATTTACTCCTGTCACTGCAAACTGAATATGAAACAGATTGTTTTAATGTGATCTGTCTGTAAGGAAGCCTTGAACGGCCTGGTTTTAGTTCTTTATTTACTTATGATACATTAACAAGGCTCATTTTGATTTTCAGATTACAATAGCAAATATTAAATAATGAGATTTCAACAAATATTAGATTAACTGCCAGCTGTGTTAAAGGGGACCTATCATGCAAAATGCACTTTGTGATGTCTTTTCTACATCACTGTGCGTCGGGGAACTCACGCAGCGTCAGGAAATAAAACCCTCTCTCTTTTCCTCCTTACCCACATCTTTTAAAAACGGGGAAACAACGAGCGGATACAGATTTGCTGCCGATATGACGTAATATCGGATGGTGGACCCACAGAGAGAAACAATGCCTGACGTGTTTTCGACGTAATCTCGTCTTTGTTTGCATTAGCAAGCCTCGCTAACAC
The DNA here is from genome assembly GCF_902827175.1 of Gymnodraco acuticeps. Taxonomy (NCBI): domain Eukaryota; kingdom Metazoa; phylum Chordata; class Actinopteri; order Perciformes; family Bathydraconidae; genus Gymnodraco; species Gymnodraco acuticeps. The sequence continues at coordinate 13,260 of NW_022989758.1, read as the reverse complement.
TCAGAGCTAACCTGTACTGGAGAGCACGTGTGTTTTTTAAAAAGCAGGAAATAAAAAAAGGAACTCACCTTGTGATAAACCCGCAAGAGAACAACCGAATTTAACTTTAACTCCGGTAGAATTCAAAGCAGGCATTAGCTCCGCCTCCTCTTTTTATGTTTTCAAGCTAAGGACCCAGAATCCTCGTTTCTCTAACAGCTGGAATAGAGGGGTTTGAGGGATGTCTAAAATGCATGATGTTTGTATTTTGAGCAAAACACTTCATAGACATGTTTGAGACCCATAATGCCCGATAGGTGCACTTTCATTATTCAACCACCTCGGGGAGTGTCTTCTCTACGATGGGAAACTAAATATACTTTATTTTAGACAATTTAATCCTGCATTTGGGGAAACTGATTGATTAATGGATTAATTTAGAAAACAATGAGTGATCAATAGAGAATGACAGTCGGTGATAAACTAATAACAAAAGGACGAAAGACCGGACGATAGAAAGTACAAACAAACGACTAAATGATCGAATGAACGAACGAAAGATTCAAAGACAGAAACAAACAAAAGAAGGACCGGACGAAAGAAAGATTACTAAATGAACTGGCAGCTATTTTAATAATTATTTAATCAGCTGGGAACTTCCGTTACTTCTCTACGATGGGAAGGGGAGGGGCTTAGCTTGACCCGGGTGGTGGTGAATGGATAGTTGGGGTCGGTCTGAAGGGGGGGGGGGCTTAGCTTGACCCTGGTGGTGGTGAATGGATAGCTGGGGTCGGACTGAAGGGGAGGAGCTTAGCTTGACCCTGGTGGTGGTGAATGGATAGCTGGGGTCGGTCTGAAGGGGAGGGGCTTAGCTTGACCCTGGTGGTGGTGAATGGATAGTTGGGGTCGGTCTGAAGGGGAGGGGCTTAGCTTGACCCGGGTGGTGGTGAATGGATGGTTGGGGTCGGACTGAAGGGGAGGGGCTTAGCTTGACCCCTGGTGGTGGTGAATGGATAGCTGGGGTCGGTCTGAAGGAGAGGGCTTAGCTTGACCCTGGTGGTGGTGAATGGATAGTTGGGGTCGGTCTGAAGGGGAGGGGCTTAGCTTGACCCTGGTGGTGGTGAATAGATGGTTGGGGTCGGTCTGAAGGGGAGGGGCTTAGCTTGACCCTGGTGGTGGTGAATGGATAGTTGGGGTCGGTCTGAAGGGGAGGGGCTTAGCTTGACCCGGGTGGTGGTGAATGGATGGTTGGGGTCGGACTGAAGGGGAGGAGCTTAGCTTGACCCTGGTGGTGGTGAATGGATAGCTGGGGTCGGTCTGAAGGGGAGGGGCTTAGCTTGACCCTGGTGGTGATGAATGGATAGTTGGGGTCGGTCTGAAGGGGAGGGCTTAGCTTGACCCTGGTGGTGGTGAATAAATGGTTGGGGTCGGTCTGAAGGGGAGGGGCTTAGCTTGACCCTGGTGGTGGTGAATGGATAGTTGGGGTCGGTCTGAAGGGGAGGGGCTTAGCTTGACCCTGGTGGTGGTGAATGGATAGTTGGGGTCGGTCTGAAGGGGAGGGGCTTCTTAACTTGACCCGGGTGGTGGTGAATGGATGGTTGGGGTCGGTCTGAAGGGGAGGGGCTTAGCTTGACCCTGGTGGTGGTGAATGGATAGTTGGGGTCGGTCTGAAGGGGAGGGGCTTAGCTTGACCCTGGTGGTGGTGAATGGATAGTTGGGGTCGGTCTGAAGGGGAGGGGCTTAGCTTGACCCTGGTGGTGGTGAATGGATAGTTGGGGTCGGTCTGAAGGGGAGGGGCTTAGCTTGACCCTGGTGGTGGTGAATGGATAGTTGGGGTCGGTCTGAAGGGGAGGGGCTTTAGCTTGACCCGGGTGGTGGTGAATGGATAGTTGGGGTCGGTCTGAAGGGGAGGGGCTTAGCTTGACCCTGGTGGTGGTGAATGGATGGTTGGGGTCGGTCTGAAGGGGAGGGGCTTAGCTTGACCCGGGTGGTGGTGAATGGATGGTTGGGGTCGGACTGAAGGGGAGGAGCCGTGTTGTCCTGTGGCAGGCACCGCCGATGTCGGGGAAACTATCTTCAATACTCCAAAAAGAATCCCACCAGACTCCTTTGCCCCTCCAATAGAGGGATGTCCTTGTCCTTTTTCCTTTTCGTCATTTCAAGCGATAAAAACTCTCTATCTTCTCTCGAATTATTAATATGTGTGGACGGCATGACGCCCCCCTGGCGGAAACGCTGGTCTAAATATCTTGTGTGTTGTCCCCTCTCTCCTGCAGCTGATGTTGTATTAGTTTTGTTGAAAATAATAAATATATAAAATAAATAAAAATACTGTGTTCAACCAAAACTGTTTTCTGATCAACATTGTATTTTCTTTTTTATTGTTTTTAATCTGTTGGAAGTCGTCTGAATGTTTCTCTGACTCTGTGCTTTGTCCCCTCTCTCCTGCAGCTGATAGTTTGAGCCTCAGTCGATCATGATCCTGCTGACTCCCTCCTCCGGTACGTTCTCCTCATAATCTGGATTACTGATTACTGATCATTTAAAGCCTCGGTCACTCGGGGGCACGAGAGCCAGACGATCATTAATGTGACAAATTACACATGCAATTCAGAGTTAAAACACTATGCTTTATGTGCAGGTATGCATAATTTAATGTCAAATAAGTGGTTTATATATGTGTTAAAATGTACTTATATTGGGTTGTTTATTATAACTGAATGTTTTTATTATTTGTATATTTTGTGAGTTAATCTCCAGATTCACGAGGTGTAAGAATGACTTGTATGTATTTTCTTTGTATGCAATATCCCCTGATTTTAAAGTGTGTACATCTTAGTTTAAACTGTTTATTTCCACATCAGTTGATCCTGTTTGTCCTTGTTTAGTCTCGTTAGTCGTTACCAGGTAACATCGCACAGCGCTGCATAATAACAAGGGCTTTCCCACAATGCATTGCAGCCATTAGGCAGCCTGCCAGAAGCTGCTTGAAATCTGACTCTTTTGTCCGAGACAGAGTGCAGACTTTTCTCTCAGCTGCACATTCTAGGTAGAAACGTTGCAGTATTTGAAGGCAAAGAGTCAGCATGCTCTCTGCAGGGTCTGACGCGGTGGGGGAGTAGAGAGCATGCTCTGAACAAGTGTTGGTTGTTTTTGGCTTTCTGCTGTGTCTCATTCGCTGTTTTCTTTCAGATGTCTTGAACTCGCCTGGCTTTGGAATCACAGGAAGTTCAGGGTGAAAACACTTGAAGGGTTGCTATACAACTGCAAAATTTATAAAAAGACAAATCTATTCCGTGCATTCTGTTTTTGGGGCAGCACTATGACTCGAGAGAAAGTAGTGCCACTCACCAGAGGGAACATCTGTTAGACTGTGCATCTTTTTTGACTCAAATAAAGATCTTATTAGCTTTCATACTGCTTATTTATCTCCAAACAACCACATATATCAAGTTTAAAGAGTTCCTATTCTGCTTTTTATGGTGTTACCCTTCCCTTTAGAGTGTACTGAACATCAGCAGGAGGAGGACTCTTTAAAGTAGAGATACTACATACTGATATACACCTGAACATCAACAGGAGAGGACTCTTTAAAGTAGAGACACTACATACTGATATACACCTGAACATCAACAGGAGAGGACTCTTTAAAGTAGAGACACTACATACTGATATACACCTGAACATCAACAGGAGAGCACTCTTTAAAGTAGAGACACTACATACTGATATACACCTGAACATCAACAGGAGAGGACTCTTTAAAGTAGAGACACTACATACTGATATACACCTGAACAACAGCAGGACAGGGACTCTTTAAAGCAAATGCACTTAATAATTAATCCCAATTGGAGAGTTAACCCCTTGCAGTTAGTGTTTATAGCAGATTATACCAGGATGTTTATGAATGCAGGGCTGCAGTGGATTCAATAGATTATTATTATTAATTGATTAACGAGGTGTGATCAGCAGACCTCCGGTTCGTTTCTCGCAGTAGTTCCAGCTCTGTGTTTTTTTGTTTAGTCCCCTCTATGTACCCAAAACCAGTATCTGTGTGTGTGTTTCACTCCCAGTAAGATTTCGCTAAGCGCTAAAAACGTCCCGTTCACCGTCCGAAAACTGTATCCTTTTTGGTGTCTTCTACTCTGCAAATATCATCTCTTCATTTTAGGGCTGCACAGTTATTCAAATATTAATATCTATCACGATTTAGCAGCGATTTTGACGTCTAAAATGCGTGCTCCGGTCGTACATTTACATAAAGTAATAAACAACAGGCAAAAACGAAATGTGATTGAGGTGTAAAGAACTGTTTTTATGCAGGATTTTTAAAGCATTGTTTTTTAAAGCAGTTACAAATAATCGTGATTATTTTTTTGGCCGTAATCGTGCAGCCCTAACTGATACTGAAGTGTAATGCATGCTGAGTAAAGCTACACAAATGTATAACAATGTTTATTGCATAGACATGTCTAAGTGATAATGAGACACTCTGTCATTTTGCATGCTGTGACTGCGAATGAACGAATACAGTAACGTACAAAAAATGCATTGTATTGATCTGAAAGTGGAATGAATGAATCGTAAAGGTCGGTCTGCGTCCAAAAAACAAAGTCTTGGTAAGTGATGCTTCTTTTAATTTGAAAAGGAGAATCTGATGTAAAGTAATATGTTGATTTAAATGCAAAGAGGAGAAGAAATAAAGCTACAACGTCCCGCAGCATGGAGACAAATACTATATGACTGCATTGAGATAATGTTATGTGACTCAAGCTGGGATTTTCCCATTCGGCCCTTTTTATCGAGCTGGTATGGTATCGGGTCATTTAGCGTTAGCGTTAGAGTTTTTAGTTTTGCCCCGACGCCGTCTAACTTCTGCTCTTCTCTCAGGTTTCTTTCAGTGCACCAAACAAGATCTTCCTGACGGACGAAGCGACAGGACAGCAGATCAAGGAATTCGCTCGTAAAAATGCAGCGAACGCTCTGTCGATATCCAACATGGTGATGGCATGGCGTCCATCCTGAGCAGCTGCAGGGGTGAGCTCCATCTACCATTTACTATTATCTGAAGCATCATTCAGGCGCCGCTGCAGGACTAAAGCTTGGTCGTAATCATTCAAAATCTCCCTTTCAGTAAAAAACCACAAACAAACAAACCATGGCAACGATTTTATAAAGGATGTGGTTAGTGTCATTAAAGCACATAATCCCCTTCTTCATGTGTTCTCTACATAACGATGTGTCAGGAACAAAGACCCCCTCTCATATTACACATTTAGAAAACACTACATCTAGTTGACTGCATTTTGAAGAAGAAATGACTGAAATGATGTTTGAAGCTCAAGGTTCGTGCTCATAATGTTCCCTTTTATTTAATCTCTGATCGTTTCAGGCGCCGCTGCAGGATCTAAAGCTTGGTCGTAATCATTCAAAATCTCCCAACAAACAAACAAAACCATGGCAAAGATTGTATTAAGGACTTGGTTAGTGTCATTAAAGCATCTTGAAAATGAGCTTGTCACTATGTTTTTGCAACCATTAGCCAATCAGCAACCAGGTGACAAACCTAAAATATAGGGGATAGTATTTCAGGCTAGAGTTTAAAGACAATGTTAGTAATTATGTTGCCTTTGAGGGGAAATCATATAAAACACATTTAGAAACCACTACATTCAATTTAAAGACCAAAATATGGACTGAAAAATGAAGTTTTGAAGCTTCAGTTTGTGCTCATACTGTCCCCTAAGGGCCACCCGTACTTACTAACACGAGGCCTTTAAAAGCCCTCCACTGATATAAATGATTTGCACGGCTTTGTTATTGTTTTTATTTGTAACGATAATGATTACGACCAAACGTAATGTGTTTTTTTTTCAACCAGTGTTGTTGTTGTTTGGCCCCTCAGGGCCTGCGTACAGTAAGTAATGCTAAATATGGCAGACGAGCTGCACTAAGCTTCGTTAGAGACACTCAGGCAAGTGCTTTAAAACTAAAACTGAAACGTGTCCAGAAACACCTGGAGATGATCGCTCTCTATTCACCTGATGCTCCCCGGCTCTGTGGAGCTTCTACGTCACAGTTTAATGTGTTGGTTCTTCCTGTTACAGCGTAAATGCTATTACTTTAGCATAGCGTCGCTAGCTTTAGCTACCTTTACTTACCAATAATAAACTGTTTTTTAAGCTTTTAAATGAACTGTTATTAAGTTATAACAGCTTTTCAGGCAAGAACAAACCCTATATGTGATTATTTTATCTAAATAAATGTATATTTGAGGGTATTAACGTTGCATGTTTGGAGCTGTGAGGAGCTAGCTAGATGGCAGCCTAAAAGATGCTTTAAAAAATACTTAATCAATGTTTTAATAATGAATCTCTTTGTCTGAAAGTAGACACTTTAAGGCTAACCATAAGGGGTTAAAAATAACTCGTATTTTAATTATTACAGTAACCAATTTGGCTATAGCTAACTATAAAGCTAACATTCGCTAGCCTGTTAGCTTGTTGCCTAGCTAGAGAGCTAATGCTAGCTAGCTTCTCAGCGTAGTGTTGCTGTGAATGATCTCTAATTAAAATCATTGTTCACTAAACTGCTAGCGCTAAACCAGAAGATCTAACACATTAGCGTTTTGAACAGAAGTGGGGCAAGGGGCGGGGCTTCATGAGGTGAATAGACGGATACAGGCCGTTTCTCAATCGCGAGTACACATGCTGCAGAGAAACTGTTTCAAGTATGCTACGTCATAGTGGCGCAGAATGCTGGGTTTTAAACAGCCCTTCGGCGCCACTCGATGACGTAGCATACTTGAAATAGTTGCTCTGCAGCAGTTTACTTGCGATTGAGAAACGGCCACAGTCTCAGTAACGGTTTCACATTTTACCCTCATATCATGTTTTACTGCAGGAGAGATGTTCCTGCTCCTCATCCTTTTGATTTTCACACATTCTGAGAGTTTCATGTCTTTCTATTTCAGTTTATCGTCTGTTGCATCGCTCAAATGTGGCTACTGTGCATAGATACCTCTTTTAATATCTGCTCAGCTTTCCACTTTAATAACTACACTGCACATATTGTATTATTGTCAGATCATACGTTCATCTGTATTTCATGTAAATATTTCTATATTAGAATTGTTGAGTTTTTTTTCTTCTATAAATGTTGTAATTTTCTCTTACCTTTTTAATCTGTGTTTCTGCATCACACACACACCAAGGCAAACTACTAACATCTGTTAAACTACTCGGTCAAACCTTCTCTTTCTCTAGTTTTTAATAGTTTTCTGATTTCTCTTTCAGCTTATTGTCTGTTGCAAAAAGGAGACCTACAAAGAGATACAATAGAGGCGAAGTCCCGCCCGTCTACTTCCGCTCCATGGGACCTTATTTCGGAAAAGTTATGTATTGAAGTCAATGGAGAGAGAAAGATTAGACTTAGACCCGTTTGAATTGTGCCACGAATTACACATATGATGTTTGTCAATTTAAAAAATAATTTCCATGTCAAAAAAGTCACAGTTTGTCGTAAAACTGTTGAAATATAAGACTATGAAAATACGCAACTACATTACATTGCATTTAGCTGAGGCTTTTTATCCAAAGTGACTTACAATAAGTGCGTTCGACCAGGAAGACACAACCTTGAAGAAACAGAATCATAAAGTACATCAGGTTTCATAGAGCCAAACATTTCAAGTGCTACTCAACTGGCTTTAGATAAGCCAGTCCTTTATTAGTATAAAGTGCTTCGTTAATAGTTCTATCGCTCGAAGTGGAGTCGAAAGAGATGAGTTTTCAGTCTGGAAGGTGTGTAAGCTATCTGCTGTCCTGATGTCAATGGGGAGCTCATTCCACCATCTTGGAGCCAGGATAGCAAACCCACGTGTTTTTGCTGATGGGAACTTGGGTCCCCCTCGCAGCGAGGGCGCAGCGAGTCGTTTGGCTGATGCAGAGCGTAGTGCACGCGCTGGGGTGTACGGTTTAACCATGTCCTGGATGTAGGAAGGGCCAGATCCATTCGCAGCATGGTACGCAAGTACCAGTGTCTTGAAGTGGATTCTAGCAGTTACGGAAGCCAGTGAAGGGAGCGGAGGAGCGGAGAGTGGTGTGGGAAAATTTAGGAAGGTTTGAAGACCAGATGAGCCGCTGCATTTCTGGATGAGCTGCAGAGGTCGGATGGCACATGCAGGTAGACCAGCCAGGAGGGAGTTGCAGTAGTCTAGGCGTGAGATGACGAGAGCCTGGACCAGAACCTGAGTCGCTTTCTGAGTCAGCTGGGGACGTATTCTTCCTGATGTTGTAAAGCGTGTATCTGCAGGCAACGGGTGTAGCAGCCGATTCGTTTGCAGTGAAGGACAGGTTGTTATCTAGGGTCACACCCCAGATTCCTTGCAGTCTGAGTCGGGGAAACAACTGAGGGGCCGATGTTGATTGTCAGGTCAAGAGTGGGACAATCTTTTCCCGGAAGGAAGAGCAGCTCAGTCTTGTCAAGGGTTGAGCTTGAGGTGGTGAGCAGACATCCACTGAGAGATGTCAGCTAGACAAGCAGAGATGCGTCGACGACCTGGGTTCTGAGCGGGGAAAGGACAGAATTAATTGGGTGTCGTCAGCGTAGCAGTGGTAAGAAAACCATGCGGGCTAATGACTGATCCGAGCGAGTTTTGTGTACAGGGAGAAGAGGAGGGGACCAAGAACAGAGCCCTGAGGGACCCCCTGTAGTTAATTGACAAGGGTCGGACTCGGACCCTCTCCAAGTCACCCTGTAGGTACGGTCTTTGAGGTATGAGGTGAGGAGGGAAAGTGCTGAGCCTGAAACTCCAAGTTCTTGGAAACGTGCGAAGGAGGATCTGATAGTTCACCGTGTCGAATGCAGCAGACAGGTCCAGAAGGATGATGACAGAAAAATACGCAACTAGAAAGACTACAAATCTCCGAATCCCGGTCCCCGCATGCTGGCTCTCAAGGAACCGACTAACTCCCCCGTTGTGTGTGTGTGTGTGTACAGCTCCTCAACACGCCCAGGACTTGGAGTGATTTTCACCTCGTTTAATACTTTCCGCCTCGTTCTGAGAGAAAAGAAGTGAAATGTTTCAACGTGACGGCCGTCTTGGTGTGTGGTGCGAGAAGCGGGAGATGTAGTTCATTGAGCGTTTCACACAAAACAAATGTGTTACTTCACAGTTTTACGACACATTTTTTATTTTTTTGACTTTCAAAATTATCTTTTAATTTGACAAACATCATGTGTGTAATTCGTGGCACAATTCAAACGGGATTGAAAGATAATCTTTCTCTCTCCATTGACTTCAATACATAATTTTTCCGAAATAAGGTCCCATGGAGGAAGGGGAGGGACTTCGCCTCTCTATAGAACTACAAAAAGATACATTTAATTGTTGTAGTTCTCTTGTATCTTTTTGTAGTTCTCGTATCTTTTTGTAGTTCTCTTGTATCTTTTTGTAGTTCTCGTATCTTTTTGTAGTTCTCTTGTATCTTTTTGTAGTTCTCGTATCTTTTTGTAGTTCTCTTGTATCTTGTTGTAGTTCTCTTGTATCTTGTTGTAGTTCTCTTGTATCTTGTTGTAGTTGTAACGTGGCTTTAGATACCTCTTATCTGCACAGCTTTCCACTTTAATAACAAAACCACACATTCAGAGTAGCTTGTTGTTAAATACGTTGCGTCGTTTTTTTCTTTTACATTTTGTAATGTTTTGGTCATTTCTTACCTTTTTAAAACTTGGTAATAAACCTGATTCCTCTTTCTTGCTCTACTTTGTGGTCTGTTGCACAACATACTTTATATCTGTATTCCATGTAAATACAGATGTTTATTTTAGGGTCATTTCTCTGACCTGATGTTTCTGCACCAACACACCAAGACTATCTGCTCTCGTAATGACCTGATGTCTCTTTCTCTCGTTTCTGTCATTGCTCAAACGGCCCTCTCTCTGTCGTGCTTCCGTCTCACACATTCTGGGTCATTTCTCGTACCTTTCTCTTATGTTTCTGCTCCACACCACACACCAAGACACACTCCACCTATCTGTTAACCTGTTAAGCCCCATCCCCCGCCTGAAAAACAGGCTCCGGGCTTAACAGGTTAGACTAGTTAGTAATAAACCTGTTTCTGGTCTGTTTCATTGTTCAAACCGTCTCTTTGTTGTCTATTCTCACGTCTCCCCCTCTTTGGGTCATTTCTCTTTACCTTTATGTGTAATATATATATATTAAACTAGTCGGTACAAAGCCTGTTTCTGGTCTGTTTCATTGCTTCAAACGGCTCTTTGTTGTGCATGACTCCAATATGTCGTCTGTTCACGTCTTTTCTTACCCTTTTTGACGTTTGCACCAAACACAGCAGGCCAAACTCCTCCCATCTGTTAAACTAGTTAATAAACCTGTTTCTGCTCTGTTGCATTGCTCCAATGTGCCTCTCTGTGTTTTCTGAGTCTCACGTCTGCCCCTGTCTCTGGTGTTGTGTTCAGGCACCATCACGCCGCCTGTTGGCTCGTTCTGATTGGCTACCTGCTGGACCTGGCCGACGGAGCCGTTGCCAGGCGGCTGGGAAGGCCTGCTCTGCTCTGGGTGAGTGGGGAGGGGGGAGGAGAGACAGAGAGAGAGAGACGGGGGCGGGAACGGAAAAGGAGGAGAAAACAGGGTCGGGGGAGGGTTGGACGAGGGAGGAAACGGGCACAAGGCTTTTCTTGTCATGTGTACAGAGCTACAGTGCAGATATACCAATGAAACATCTGAGGGTCACAGGCTTCCTCCTCCAACACAGCAGCACAGATACAAGAGAATAGAAATAGTGCAGAATAGTCTGTATACAAGTAAATCAAATAAATATATATATATATATGTGGGTTGCAAGCGGATGGATGTTCTTTCCAAAGTTCAGGTGTTTAATAGGCAAAAGGAAAATGGGATCAGTGGGAGGAAACGGGGAAGGAAACGGGATCAGGGGGAGGAAACGGGGAGGAAACAGAGAAAGAGAAGGAAAAGGGGAGGAGTCATGGCTTGTATTGTCATGTGTACACACTAGCAGCTACAGGGCAGATATATCAATGAAATGCTGAGAGAATTAGGGCAGAGTTAAAAATAGAAGCTGTGGCATCAATGGGAGCTTTTCTAAATCCTGTTAGTCAGAATTCTATCTGTCACTAAGTCTGGTTCACATCTATCTGTCACTAAGTCTGGTTCACATCTATCTGTCACTAAGTCTGGTTCACATCTATCTGTCACTAAGTCTGGTTCAGATCTATCTGTCACTAAGTCTGGTTCACATCTATCTGTCACTAAGTCTGGTTCACATCTATCTGTCACTAAGTCTGGTTCACATCTATCTGTCACTAAGTCTGGTTCACATCTATCTGTCACTAAGTCTGGTTCAGATCTATCTGTCACTAAGTCTGGTTCACATCTATCTGTCACTAAGTCTGGTTCACATCTATCTGTCACTAAGTCTGGTTCACATCTATCTGTCACTAAGTCTGGTTCAGATCTATCTGTCACTAAGTCTGGTTCAGATCTATCTGTCACTAAGTCTGGTTCACATCTATCTGTCACTAAGTCTGGTTCAGATCTATCTGTCACTAAGTTGGTTCAGATCTATCTGTCACTAAGTCTGGTTCAGATCTATCTGTCACTAAGTCTGGTTCAGATCTATCTGTCACTAAGTCTGGTTCAGATCTATCTGTCACTAAGTCTGGTTCAGATCTATCTGTCACTAAGTCTGGTTCAGATCTATCTGTCACTAAGTCTGGTTCAGATCCATCTGTCACTAAGTCTGGTTCAGATCTATCTGTCACTAAGTCTGGTTCAGATCTATCTGTCACTAAGTCTGGTTCACATCTATCTGTCACTAAGTCTGGTTCAGATCTATCTGTCACTAAGTCTGGTTTAGATCTATCTGTCACTAAGTCTGGTTCAGATCTATCTGTCACTAAGTCTGGTTCACATCTATCTGTCACTAAGTCTGGTTCAGATCTATCTGTCACTAAGTCTGGTTCAGATCTATCTGTCACTAAGTCTGGTTCAGATCTATCTGTCACTAAGTCTGGTTCAGATCTATATGTCACTAAGTCTGGTTCAGATCTATGTCACTAAGTCTGGTTCTCATCTATCTGTCACTAAGTCTGGTTCAGATCTATCTGTCACTAAGTCTGGTTTAGATCTATCTGTCACTAAGTCTGGTTCAGATCTATCTGTCACTAAGTCTGGTTCACATCTATCTGTCACTAAGTCTGGTTCACATCTATCTGTCACTAAGTCTGGTTCACATCTATCTGTCACTAAGTCTGGTTCAGATCTATCTGTCACTAAGTCTGGTTCAGATCTATCTGTCACTAAGTCTGGTTCAGATCTATCTGTCACTAAGTCTGGTTCAGATCTATATGTCACTAAGTCTGGTTCAGATCTATATGTCACTAAGTCTGGTTCTCATCTATCTGTCACTAAGTCTGGTTCAGATCTATCTGTCACTAAGTCTGGTTCAGATCTATCTGTCACTAAGTCTGGTTCAGATCTATCTGTCACTAAGTCTGGTTCTCATCTATCTGTCACTAAGTCTGGTTCAGATCTATCTGTCACTAAGTCTGGTTCACATCTATCAGGCGGGCCGCTAGTGTCTGTTGATCTCCAGATTAACAGCAGCATGAGAATAACCTGCCGAAAGTGCCGATGCTCCATGGCGGAGGCTCCGGTAGAAATTGCCGGGATTTGCGTTTTTACCCCCTTAATGTCTGACCAATGGGTGAACAGCATTTCCGTGCACATGACTTGTGTTAAAGTTTATAGTCTTTGGTGTGAACACAAACCGAACCTTCTGGAAAATGAAACCATGCAACAAACTGGTCTGGTGCGCACCTGAAAACGGACTAGGTGTGAATGAGACCTAAGTCTGGTTCAGATCTAAAGACACTGTTACGTCTAGGGGACACACACCAACCACTGGCTGACACGGTTATTCCTTTGAAAACAAAGGATTCAAGGTCACAGGGTCCCAACACAACAACATAGATCAATCAGTGCAAGTACAAATCACATCAAACAGATGGATGTTCTCTCACGGGTTCAGGTGTGTCACAGGGACGGGGGATACTAATCGACTTTAGCGATATTGTATTTGTTCTTTTCTTTTCACTCTCTCTGTAAAGCGACTTGAGCACCTGTAAAAGCGCTAACAAAATACGTCTATTATTAAAAGGATTGTAACAGGGAGGGAAACAGGTTACGGGGGAGGAAACAGGGATCGGAAACAGGAAGGAAACAGTGACGAAGGAGGA